>NW_028035247.1:0-10038 GCF_054177405.1 Leptonychotes weddellii | reverse complement strand
GCCATTCTCTTAATACCAACAATAACTTTGAAAAATATTATATTTATGTTTAATCTTTTCATGGGAAAAAATAATTCCAAAAGACTCACTTCTACTACTCTCACTCGAGATTTATCTTCTAAAATCCCAAGGAAGTAGCTTTTCTTTTTCTGTTATATAACTCCAAACTATCTTATACAGCATATTTGCACAGTACTTTTTGACTATGTGATCCTGAATTAATAGACCCATGAGGTTATATTTACCCTTAAAAAGTTCATTGATAAATTATTCTATGAAACATTTTTCACAAGCATATTAGAAGAGCACTGTTTTGTGGGAATTGTAAAGAACAATATTAAGGTGAGGAAGAAATTAGATATATACATGTTTAAACTTCAAGAATGCATAAAAGAATGAATAGCCCAAGGCTCTAAGCAATGGAGTTTTCATTAAATTCATTTAACAAATGTTGTTTGACTATCTGCCAAGTGTAAGGCACTGTACTCAACATGTCGGGAATACAAACATGAATTAAATAGGCCCTTGACTAAAAGAGATAGTAAGATGTGATGGTTAATTTTATGTTAACTGGGCTATGACTAGGCTATGGTGCCCAGTTGTTTAGGCGAGCACCAATCTAGATGTCGCGGTAAAGTTGTTTAGAGGTGATTAACACACTTGTTCTTCAAGCAAAACAGATCACCTTCCCTAATGTGAGTGGGTCTCATCCAATCAACTGGAGGGCTTAAGATAAGAGAGTTTTCCCAAAGAAGGAATTCTTCCTCAACAGTTCCACACAGAAATCTGCTTGAGTTTCCAGTCTGCCTACAGATTGCTGACTCAAGGCTTCAATATCAGCTTGCGTCTGAGTTTCCAGTCTACTGGCCTCATCTCTGGATTTCAGACTCCAGACTACAACGACCACTCTTACATGAATTTCCTGCTGGCTGTCCTGCCCTAGGGGTTTCGGACTTGTCCCCCCACCCACCGTCTCACCTGAGACAATTTCTTGAAATAAAAAGATAGAGATAGAGACAGAGACAGAGATAGATGGAGATGGGGATAAAGATAGTGATAGAGTCAGAGATAGAGAGATATAGATACAGATATTAATTCTATTGGTTCTGTTTCTCTGGAGAAAAGTTTTCTCTTTACATAATACTCAACAATTTCCTCAGGACAATATTTTATAATTAGAAATGTAAATCTAGAAATGTAACACCAGATAGCTTACACACTCTGAAATTGGCATCTTGTGTTTAAACAGAAAACAAAATAGCTTCACATAAGAAATAATTATTTAGGAATACAAAATAACAGAGCAATATGAAATAAAAGTTTATTTGCTGTATTCATATATATTTCATTTCTATTTCTTTATATCATATATATGGACTATGTTAATTACATAGGAAATATGCCTTTCTTTTTTTGTATTCATTGAATGTCTTTATATTCTGCATTTAACAGTTATAAGCAGGACATAGTTTTAGCTAAGTCACAATTTTCAATATTATTCCCAATGCTTTAAAAAATACATTGGTCAGCTGAAATGTATTTGTGCTTTAATATCAACATCCAAAGCAAAATAAAGGCCATAAGTTTAAAAAAACATACATTTGGGGCACCCAGGGGGCTCAGTCAGTTAAGCAGCCCACTCTTGATTTCGGCTCAGGTCATGATTTCAGGGTGGTGAAATCCAGCCCTGTGTCAGGCTCTGCACTCAGTGGGGAGTGTGGTTGAAGATTCTCTCCCTCTCCCTCTGACCCTCCCACCATTCATACTCTCTCATTCTCTAAAATAAATAAATAAATCTTAAAAAAAATAAAAATAAAAAGTAAAAAAACACATTGATAGCTGCTCTCAAAAGTACAAATCTGACATTTCTTACTCTTTTTGCTTACTCTTCCATTAGAGTATTAAAATATTTGTAAATTTTTGTTTTATATAATATAGAAAGCTAACTTATCCTTATATTTTCTTTCATTTTGCATTATGAATTCTTAGCATAAACTCATATATAGGATGAATATAAGATTTCTATAGGCTGTGATTTGGCAAATCTGATGCAATAAATTAGTTCTTCATAACTATCCTTGCTTTGACACTCACTGTTGATGTATGCTTGCTGATAAGCGTTCTCAGGTTGAAGGAAAAGAGTGAAGGCTGTCATCATCGGGTTTGGTTTTCACCTCTTTAATTTCTAATTTTTATAGAAAATTATATATAATATATATACATATGTATGTAATTTCTCACTATATATAGCCAGATATAGAGAGAGAGATAGATATACATAATCCTATGTAGTTTCAACTTTAGTTGTTTTAGGAGAAGTCTATGTATTCAAAAGCTTTAAAGAGAGAGAAATTCAGGTAAGTAAACTCACATCCCTATTGTCCAGACATGTCACAAAAGTGTCACATCAAGTTTTTGCTTGCTTTTTCAGCTTTAGATTCTATATAGTTAAATTAACTCATCTGAAGCCATCAAGACATGTTCTGAAAAAGCACATTCTTTAAGATTTGCATTGAAGCAAATTGCATTAAACCATTAACCGGTACTCTGGCATAGTCCACTTGTAATGTAGAAAGAAAATTCTTTGTCTTTACATTTGCAAATCAAATTCATGAGGTGACAGTTTTGTGATGAAAAGTATGGATTCCACTAGATTATCTTATTAGTGTTAGTAACCGAAGTTTCAAATTCTGTGATATAACCAACACATCTGTGTCAGCTACAAAACTGCTGGTCCTGTAGGACTCAGATATATACTCTCTACAAAATTATTTTGCTTTGATTTAAATCATTTTGATGCTACATTTCCTATATCTGTGTGTTAACCCAGATTTTTCATCCATAATGTTTTTATAAAAATATGAATGTGGTATAAAATTGCATGATTTGTTTTATCACAAGCAAATATTTATATTTTCATATATGCATTTATTTACACACTCATATGTACCTTATTCAAAATGGTCTTAGCTATATGATTATAAAACAAAACAAAATAGTATATGCAATTTAAAATGTTGTCTTACTTGTTAAACTATAGCTTAGCAAAGATGATAATAATTCCATTTAGCAATTTAGCTTATAACTGAAATATTTTTGAATTAAAAATGGTTTCATTTGTTTTATTTTATTTTAAAGATTTTTTTTTTTGAGAGAAAGAGCGTGATTGCATGCATGTGCACACCAGTGTTGGGAGGGGCAGAGGGTGAGAACCTTCAAGCAGACTTCGTGCTAAGCATGGAGCCCAACAAGGGGCTCCATCTCACGACCCATGAGATCGTGACCTGACCAGTAAACAAGAGTTGGATGCTTAACTGACTGAGCCACCCAGGCACCCTAAAACGGTTTCATTTCTTTTAAACAATCATAGACATATTGAGTTAAATTATTTCCTTTATTTAAAGTAAGAGGTCTTTTCCTATAAAATATCTGGAAGGAGGCTGGACTATCTTATCTCACCCATATATTTTTTTTCTTATTATTTTAGGGCATAGCTTTAAAGTGTAAATTGTTGTCTCCATATATCAATATATGACAACAACACTGGCTAGGCTGAAAATAAGAATTCAAAGTAAAAAATCTAAACAATGACATTAAATATTTATTTTGTTCACATCTCATGGCCATGCTAACCTTAAAAATGAAACACTAAAAACAGTGAGTGTCAAAGCAAGGATAGTTATGAGGAACTAATTTACTGCATCAGATTTTCCAAATCACAGCCTATGGAAATCTTATATTCATCCTATATATGAGTTTATGCTAAGAATGCATAATGCAAAATGAAAGAAAATATAAGGATAAGTTAGCTTTCCTTATTATATAGAACAAAAATTTACAAAAAATTTAATACTCTAATGGAAGAGTAAGCAAAAACAGTAAGAAATGTCAGATTTGTACTTTTGAGAGCAACTATCAATGTGTTTTTTACTTTTTATTTTTATTTTTACTTTATATATCAAGAGAGGTTCCATGATGAGGTCCACCAATATCTTATTTTATTTTGGGTGTTTGGTGCATGTCCAAACTTGTGTGTGAACACATAAATAACATAATTACTTTAATATTACATATTTTGGATGTATACGTGTTTATGTGGAGAGATACATATAGCTATGGCAATATAAAATAATTATAATTTATTATCTTATTAAAATATAGCCTCTAATACATATAATCAATACCCATTTTGTTAGATATTATTTTACTTTCTGAATGCTGTACCAATATTTTACAGAAAAAAAATCTTTCTGGGATGGGCAAGGTACACATAAATAAAGAATTAATATTTTTCTATATAAATCTAAAGTATTCATTCCATTGAGACCTCATAAAAATGAGATGAAAAATAAAAGAGAATCAATATTTATAAAGCAACTAATAGACCCCAATTTCCCATCAGATTATTTGTATGCTATTTTCTTTCATTTTGTTAAAGTAACCATTGCCTCAGAAAATGTGAGACATTCTAAATTAAGGAGCAAAGTTATTACTCTGTGTTCATTCTATGTATTTCACTTCTATTGCCTTTATTTTAATTAGAACAAGTAATTAGGAATCCACAACATACCATCTTTCCTCCTCACATATTAAACCGGTATAGAATAACAGCCAGTATCACAGTTTTAATATTCTCCTCCCCAAACATCTCATATATGCCTGGATTTCATTGTGTTTCCGAAATATAATTCTACTTAACAAAACTGCAGCATTAAACTGCAAAGGAAGTTTTTAAATACTTACCTGAAATCCGAGGAGCTTTTCACTAGGCTTAATGTGCCTCTGAAATTCACATTCTATGGGTTGTATCACTTTGATTCCATCTTCATAAAAAACATAGAACATGTTCCCAATTCCCAGACCTTAGGAATAAAAACACATTCAAAATTTCAAAATAAAATTATCAGAAAACTTTACAACCCCAACTCAGTGCTCCTCATAATACCAGCAAGAGATCTATTTGTAAAGTTGTGTAATGTTAATAAAGCAAACCATATGAAGCCTTTACCATACACCAAAACAACTTTCTGATATTATGCAGACATTCTCCTTTATTCTCCCTACACTGCAATTCAGTGATTTCTTTAATATAATTCAATAAATGTTTCAGATAAAAAATGAATTTTATAAACTCTTTGATACATAGATTATATCTGAGACCATCCCCCATTTAATTTAGGTGTTGATTACAGAATAAAAATATTTTTGAAGAATTATATTTATTGTATATTTTTATTAGAGTTCCCTAGGGAAAATAGAATTTCATTCTTTGTAGAAATTTAGTTCACATAAAGACTGTTAAAAACAAAAGACCAAGTCCTCCAGATTTTGGAGAATATATATTTTCCTAAAATACCTTTTGTAAATGTAACCCTTCATAGAGGTCTTAAATTTCAGTTTTATACCAGCAAAGTTTGGGATCTATTTCTATACTTTAAAACTTGCATGAATTTACAGTCTTAGAAAAATCTGAGTGAATGATTTAAATCATACTTTTAATTTTGTTCACAGTACAGATTTGGGTGTATCATATCTCAGAAATTCATCTCATTTTCTTTATCAAGCCACACTTAATGGGCGCAGGACACTACAATTTGACACCCGGAATGCGGTTGGGGTTAACTGATGCCTGCACCTGGGGAGCGTCCGTATATTCCATATATTCCTGTTCTCTTTGTCTCCTCTGCTTCTGCTTTGTTCCAACATGGCCAGACCTAAGAGCATACAGTCCTTTCCTTTTCTGGTCCTCACCCAATCCCTTGCCCAGCTGTACTGGTTTGTACAATGATATTTACTCAATCTAAATATAGCATACACCATTCAATGATAGCATGTGTTCTTTAAAAGATAAGTAATGATATTCAAATCTTGGTAGTTTGAAAAGCCAAACCATTGCCGTTTAAAAGGTTTACATTCTAAAAATATTGATAAAAAGAAAGATTTTATTTAAATACAAAAAATTCCCCAAGCATCATTTTCATTTTGATCGATAATATCTGCAAGGTTTATTAAGTCAAGCCTGAGGGCCATGATAAAGGTGTACTGATTCATAAAAATATTTGTTTATTCAACTTAAACCATATTTACTCTTATTAAATATGTTCCTAGTTAATAAAAAATAAGTCTCCAACTTTGTCCATTGAGCCATATATCCATCTATTCTTATGATTTAGAGGAAAATGTATTCAATCATAATTATGACTTTATTCGTGTTTATACATAGTGGTTATAATTTTCTTTTAGCACATGAAACTATTTCTGTCTAATATGCTTATGCATTTTAAGTGACTCCAGATTGTTTTGACACATCTTATTGTTTTATAAATATTTGATAGCACTCATATTTTAAAACATGCAATCTTTATCAGTTAATTATGTATTATAATTCCAGAGAGCACTACATTATGATGGAATATTCCTGAACAATAGAAAAAGTCGTAAAAACTAAATTCAAGTTATATTTTTCATAAAATAAATTCAGTAGTTGTCAGTTCTTATTTATAATTATACTCTTGCATAAAGGAATATAAGTTCTATGCCCAAGGGATAAAACCTTAAAAAGTCAGTTTATACTCAAAAACAATCGATTCTTATCAGCAAGCTTCCATGTCAACACTAACATAGGACTGACATGCATGTCAGTGACTATCAATTTAACATTATTGGTTGTTGAAACTGGAGAACACGACCAGATTGCGATGTGGTACCTAGTTTTCAGCTGTGTCAGTTACACACTACGTTTGATGATTTTTTACAAAGCTCCTAAAATTTTTAATGAACATGACTCTCCCTTCCTTCAGCTGCTGCAAAATTCTGCTCCCCAATCAGGAATTCAAATGTGTTTGAAACTGACAAATACTGTAGGTCCAGACTACAAAATCTCCTGAAATATTTCTGCCCTTATTCAAATGGATACTTTCATTGCGTTATTTACTATAATCTGTACAAAATACAGATTATCACCTCCTGCATTTCCATGACTACCTATGTTTTGACTAATATGAGCTGTATTTTCCTCTAAAACCCAGTTAATCCATCCAAATCACTTGTCCAAATCTCAAGTCTATTTTCTTACTTTTTATATGAGTTACACATTCAGCATTTTTACAAAGCTTGAACTACTTTCCAGGTTACAGGTTATTGAAGAAATACAGATTTCATTATGAAAGGTTTACTTTGTTTTTGAACTTCAATGTTTTCAGTGGAATTATAGCTTTTCAGTGTTGATGAATAGTAATGACAACAAAATACCATATATAAATATATTAGCTAAAATAATAATTATAAAATAAGTAACTATTTTTTAATCACTCGGCTATGAATTAAAATTTTATGTATACCCTTAGAGTCATCTATGAATTCCTCATCTTGCTAACCACAAGAGGTATGTTTACATTTTTTTTTTTTTGGCTAGGGAAATTTTTTTTTTAATATTTTATTTATTCATTTGAGAGAGAGAGAGAGAAAGCTAACACGAACAGGGGGAAGCGAAAGGGCAGAGGAAGAAGCAGACTTCCTGCTGAGCAGGGAGCCCCAGTGTGGGGGCTGGATGTCAGGACCCTGGGATCACACCCTGAGCTTAACTGACTGAGCCACCCAGGTGCCCCTTGGCTAGAGAGATTTTTTAAATCAAGTTTTCTGTAGGTTTTAGCAGCAGAATTCATTATCTGAATATATGATACAGATGTGTTTCTTTTTAAATTTACTGCTATAATATTATACCTATATATATTTATTACGATTACACTGGGCACAGACTAATATAAATTACCTGATAATGAAGATGTTAGAAATTAAAGACACAAGCAGATTTTCATTTGGAGCATCCATTAGCTTTATTTATAAATAAAATAATAATGTATTAGTGTATGTTCACCATAGCTGTTAAATTTCCATGTCCGAACTTTTTTTTTTTTTTTTTGGATGGGAGAATGTAACAGAGAGATAAACTCCATTCTCTGGTTTCGAACAGCTCAGAGGCCAATCATGGCTCTATACCTCAGTGTTGTACCATGGGAAAGTTATTCAGTCTATGTCATAATTTCCCCATCTCAAATTTGGAGATAATAATTATACTTATGTCATACAGCTATTGTAAGAATCAAATTTGTTGGGGAAAGTAAAACATTTAGCAGAGTGACTGGCACATAGTAAAATTTCAAAAAATGGTACTGTCGCTATTTTTATGACAGACATTATCTCTTCTTTTTAAACATTAGTAAAAAAAAAATGGAGAAATGGTATATAACCAGATTTTGATTTCTGTTTCCATTTTTTCCTCAAATCTATACTGTGAGATATACTGCTACATTTCAGTTTTCTATGATATCAAATTCTATGAGTCTATGAGCCTGCTAAAAGATCAACTTCATTTCCTAGTAGGCAATTCTCATAGTTGACCCTTTCAGGGGGTCTGCAAAGTCAAAACTATTTTCATAATAACACTAAGGTGTCATTTGCATTTTTCTCCCTCATTCTCACAAATTAGATTCTTCCAAATGTAGAGTGTACTTTTTTGACAGGCTACATGACGTATGATGTAATGAGTGATATCACAGCTATTTAGTGCAGAAGCAGATATAGGCATCCAGCATCTTCTATTCGGTCAGACATTAAAAAGATTTGCAAAATGAAAAACAATGTGAGTCTCTTCATTTTTTAAAATATAGCCTTAAAACTGTGTTACTTATGGATACTTATAAATGAATTTATTATGGTTATTTTCAATAAATTAATAAAAAAATATCTTTAATGTTTCTCTGTTTTATTTCTAATATGGTAAATATTGGTGGATAGGAGTAACCCAGATAAACAAAAGCTTTTGAGTTCTCAATAATTTTGAAGAATGCCAAGTGGTTCTGAGTCCCAAAAAGTTTAATAACCATGTAGGTTTCAATTACAGCTCTCTCCTCATTCGTGCATTGTATTGCAGGATATTACAAAAGTCCCTGGCTTCAGTTAAAAGCTTCACCACTCTCGTCACAGTAAAGATCGGCAATACGTGCAGGCTCTAGTTTCTTTTTTCATCCCCCAGTGAAGACAGACACATGTACTTTGTCTTTTCGGGGTCGATTGTTAATCTAATGGAGTATAGCGGCTCCAGAAAGTGATCCATAATTTGTTCCTTGTGAGTTTTCTTTTTGCTTTTTCTTTCTCTACAGAGAAAGAATGCAAGCAAGAATTACTCGCAGTCTTGTAAGAGGGAAGTATTTCCCAGAGGATTTTCTAGTCAATACTGCACCTTTAAATACGTGAAATGGACTGAGAAAAAATGGATGCAATGCACATGTCTGTCTCAATCCTTTAGGATTGCTGCTCTTGAATAACAGTGTATCGTGATAATATAATGATATTATTTCTTATATATAGCATATATATTACATCATTTATATCAATGATAAAATGTGGTTAATTTCTAATTACTGGATGGACAACAATAACAAAAGATAGTCAGTAATGAAAGATATTTTGTGGTGATATTTGTCTTCCTCTGATTTAAATTGCCATTGCTTTAGGATTTAAGTATGGTCAAGAGCAAATTATAATCATACGATGCAGTGATTTGGTAACCAATGAAAGATAATTCAGTAAGTTTTAGTGTTATAAAGTCCTTCATCAGTTGATTTTATTCTTTTCACTTTTGCTTTTCTCATCTTGAATAACTGAGCGGGGAAAGATTGTTGGGTCATGAATATTCCCATGTTTTGTATCTTGGTCTTTGGAGATAAAAACTTTTTTACACACAAAGTAGCATCATTTCACTGCACCTCAAAACGATCTTTATATTATGTTCAACTAAAATAAAACTTACTATTTCATTCTTGCTAGAAAGTGAGTGTTTGTATCAAGCTCTTTATTAGCCACTATTAATCCAGCAACTGGGTACTATTTGCCTGGTCTGAGTGATGTTATCTAAAATCAGTCCATTTGAGTCAGTATACCATTTCCTGAACTTCCAAAGATCTGCTGAAAAAGCTGAATGCAAATCTGCATGATTAATTTCACATTTAACGATTAACACAGCAAAGGTTATAACAT
>NW_028035246.1:0-531 GCF_054177405.1 Leptonychotes weddellii | reverse complement strand
TTTGCTAGCATCAATGCACTATAAATCATAAATAATGTTTATTGCAGCTCTAATGTAGCTTTTCTTATCATGTGTTCAAAATAAGCATGCTACACTTTTTTAAAGGCTTTTTGTATGTCAAAAATGAAAATCTTGGGCGCCTGGGTGGCTCAGTTGGTTAAGCGACTGCCTTCGGCTCAGGTCATGATCCTGGAGTCCCAGGATCGAGTCCCGCATCGGGCTCCCTGCTTGGCAGGGAGTCTGCTTCTCCCTCTCCCACTCCCCGTTTGTGTTCCCTCTCTCTCTGTGTCTTTCTCTGTCAAATAAAGAAATAAAATCTTTAAAAAAAAATAAAATTAAATTAAAAAAATGAAAATCTTCCACAAAACTCTTCATGTCCTTTCTTCCTTCCCTCTCACTCTGGCCTACTCTAGGGGTATGAAGGTAGATCCTGGCAAGTAAGGCAAAGTTATCAGAAGATTAAAAGATTTTGAGAAAGTGGAAGAGCACCTAACTCTGGAGCATCACCCTACTTACCACTCTCTAGGCATG
>NW_028035245.1:0-531 GCF_054177405.1 Leptonychotes weddellii | reverse complement strand
ACTGAGGCTTGATGATGCCACACTGAATGTATTTCCCTTGAAACGTTTTGAAAGACAGAGGCTTAAAAGAATAAACAAGACGAGATTCATGAGATAGCATTTCAGAATGGAGCATGGGTACAGCTAAACTGAGTGACAGAAGGGGAAAGTGCATGTCAGAAAAAAAGGAAGGAAGGAAGGAAGAAACAAGGAAAGAAAGGAGGGAAAGAAAGAAAGAAGAAAGAAAGAAAAAGAAAGAAAGAAAGAAAGAAAGAAAGAAAAGAAAGAAAGAAAGAAAGAAGAAAGAAAGAAAAAGAAAGAAAGAAAGTAGAAAGAAAGAAAGAAAAAGAAAGAAAGAAAGAAAGAAAAAGAAAGAAAGAAAAAGGGAAAGGAAAGGAAGAAAGAAGAGAGAGAGAAAGAAAGAAAGAAAGAAGAAAGAAAGAAAAAAAAGAAAGAAAGAAAGAAAGAAAGAAGAAAGAAAGAAAGAAAGAAAGAAAGAAAGAAAGAAAGAAAGAAAAAGAAAGAAAGAAAAAGGGAAAGGAAAGGAAGAAA
>NW_028035244.1:0-531 GCF_054177405.1 Leptonychotes weddellii | reverse complement strand
TCCATAGGGCTGCAAATCCCCAGAAAACCGGACTTGCCAGGAGCCTTTTGACCAAACCCCCTCCGACCAAGCTTGGCTCAAGGCCAATATGTCATCTGCCCAGAAGGGTGACCAGGAGCCTTAGGACCATGGGCCCTCCATCTCAGCTTTGTACAAGGCAAAGGAATCACCAAGACCCTGGGCCAAGTGCATGAGCACCAATGCAAAAAAGAACAGCACAATTGAATCCTCAGAAAATCAGACCTCCTGGGAGTCTCGAGAATATGAAACCTCCAACCGAGCTCTGCACTGCCCAAATGAGGACCCTTGACACCAGGCTGAGGTAGAATCCTCTGAACAGGAGCCCTCCAACACACCCAAGCACTGGGCACAAGAATCCCCTGGACACCAGGCTGAACAGAAGCACCCTGAGATCATGAGGACACCATCCCTGCCAACCACAGGGTAATCAGGTCCCCAGAACACCAGGAGCACTTAGGCTAGGAGCTCTCCAACACAGTCTGGCATGGCTAAATGAATCACCTGGACCGT
>NW_028035243.1:0-531 GCF_054177405.1 Leptonychotes weddellii | reverse complement strand
CAGCTATGGAGGCGGAGAGTGAAAATGGCGGCCTCCCAATCTCCGCCCCGGAGGAGCCGAGAACTCGGGGCCCCGCTTCTCAGTGAGCCCCCAGAGAAAAGCCGTCAGTCACTCCTGTCTCCCCGGTCTCCGGCCGTACTCCGTGCTCACCCGGCCTGTGACCGCGCGTTTCTATCTCTGGCATCCGACCCTGGGTGGAGTCTCCAAACCCAGCAGATCCCTGTGGTGCACGCCCGCACGGCTCCTCCCGGGGGAGGAAGGTGAGTCTCCCCGGATCTGCTGAAACAGATCCCTCCGTCCCTCAGCGGAAACTTCTAAAAGTTCCGATTCTGTGCTCCGTGGCTCTATCACTTGCCAGAAGCGGCCAACGGAGGCCCCTCCCCCGCCATCTATCCTCCCGAATATCACCTCAGATTCACTTCTCCGCACGTCCTACCTTCCAGAAAGTGGTCGCTTTTCTGTTCAGAGAGTTGTTGTTGTTCTTTTCTTCGATCTCCTGTTGAGTTTGTAGGTGTTCAGAATGGTTTGATC
>NW_028035242.1:0-531 GCF_054177405.1 Leptonychotes weddellii | reverse complement strand
GTTTGCAAATAGGAGGCTCAACTGGATTTCAACTAAAAAAACCTGATACTTCAAAAGTTTGTATCATGCAATAAACACTCAAGATGATTATTTTTGCTGGCAACATTACTCTTCTTCAATAATTAGTTACCCCTATTTTTTTTAACCAATAGGCCAAATCTTATCTGAATGAAGATTGTCATTTTCCCCTTTTCTTCAACTATTCTCTTAAACAATTGATTTGCATATGGTCATTAGAAAGGGTATAGACCTCATTAATCATTAAGGCTTCAAAACCTTTAGGTTAGAATTTGACTGGAGCCTCAAGCAGTGTTTTCCTAACTTGAAAGGTAAGGCAGCCAAGAACACCTCTGCGGACAGACCCCAGCTTGAGAAGCACAGCATTAAAAATTAAATACTGTCCATAGGGGTGATTTCTTCATGCTGACAGAATCATAAAGCCAACAAATGGGGGCCAAACACAAATGGAGGCCCTGAAATATCACAGGAATGCATGAGGCTATTACCCAAATAATCCATGTTATGAACATA
>NW_028035241.1:0-531 GCF_054177405.1 Leptonychotes weddellii | reverse complement strand
AACTAATGATGTAATGTATGGGGATTAACATAAGAATAAAAAAAATGACAAAAAAAAAAAAAAGAAAGAAAAGCCCAACCTGTACACGAAATGTCCACAGCAGCATTATTCACAACAGCCAAAATATGCAAACAATCCAAGTATCCATCAACAGACGAATGGATGGACCAAATGGGCTACGACCAGACGATGAAATATTACTCAGTCATAGAAAGGCATGAGGTACTGATACGTGCTACAACGTGGATGGACCCTGAAAACATTATGCTAAGTGAAAGAAGCCAGACACAAAAGGTCACCCTAACTGCATGATTCTTCCAGAAGACGCAAACCCATAGAGACAGAAAATAGGTTAGCAGTGGCCAGGGGCTGGGGTGGCAGGGTGCAGAGCAACATCTAATGGGTACAGGGGTTCTCTGTGGGGTGATGGAGATGTCCTGGAATTAGATCATGATGACGGTCACACGACATTGTGAATGTGACTAAAAACCACTGAGCGGTACACTTTAAAATGGTTAAAATAGCTCTGTG
>NW_028035240.1:0-531 GCF_054177405.1 Leptonychotes weddellii | reverse complement strand
AAAAAAAAAAAAAATACCAAAACTGGCCTAAATGGTTAATTCATCCCTAGAAATCATTGCTTATACCATTAAAAACAAAAATAAAACCAGTCCTATTACTCTACCTGTAACTGATTGCAAATGAGGAATTAATTTGCTAGGGTCAATGGCCACCATGTAAAAGAACAGAGATTATGGATTTGACTCTATGCAATAAGGTCACCACAGATTGAATGGAGGCAAAACTGCCCAATTAAATCCTCTTATCTGGAAAGTGTAAATGGTGTGTGAACAAAGAAAATCTGAATCTCTTCTCACTTTGCTTCCCCAACTGACACTAACTAACTCATCAGAAAGCCTAGGGTGAGGGGCGCCTGGGTGGCTCAGTTGGTTAAGCGACTGCCTTCAGCTCAGGTCATGATCCTGGAGTCCCTGGATCGAGTCCCGCATCGGGCTCCCTGCTCGGCAGGGAGTCTGCTTCTCCCTCTGACCCTCCCCCCTCTCATGTGCTCTCTCTCATTCTCTCTCTCTCAAATAAATAAATAAAATCTT
>NW_028035239.1:0-531 GCF_054177405.1 Leptonychotes weddellii | reverse complement strand
CTGGCACAAAAACAGACATATAGACCAATGGAACAGAATAGAGAACCCAGATATGGACCCTCAACTCTATGGTCAAATAATCTTTGACAAAGCAGGAAAAAACATGCAATGGAAAAAAGACAGTCTCTTCAATAAATGGTGCTGGGAAAATTGGACAGCCACATGCAGAAGAATGAAACTTGACCATTCTCTAACACCATTCACAAAGATAAACTCAAAGTGGATGAAAGACCTCAATGGGAGACAGGAATCCATCAAAATCCTAGAGGAGAACATAGGCAGTAACCTCTTCGACATCGCCCACAGCAACTTCTTTTAAGATACAGCTCCAAAAGCTAGTGAAACAAAAACAAAAATGAACTTTTGGGACTTCATCAAGATAAAAGACTTCTGCACAGCAAAGGAAACAGTCAACAAAACAAAGAGGCAATCCACAGAATGGGAGAAGATATTTGCAAATGGCACTACAGATAAAGGGCTGGTATCCAAGATCTATAAAGAACTTCTCAAACTCAACATCCAACAAACAAA
>NW_028035238.1:0-531 GCF_054177405.1 Leptonychotes weddellii | reverse complement strand
CAAAGAAAGAAAAGAGACAGTTAAAAAAAATTAACTTGGAAAGACTAAAGAATCATGGGAAAAAAGCTATGAATTCTATGTGCAGTATTCCCCTAGCACTGAAGTTCTGCCATTCTCATTGATGGGTAAACTTGGTCTTGGCTGGCTTTTCTTGCTGATCTTCTGGGGGAGGGACCTTTTGCCATGGTTCCCAAATGTCTTTGCTGGAGGCGAAATTGTCCTGCCCTTGCCAGGTCTGGGCTAAGTAATCTGTTCGGGTTTGCTCTCGGGAGCTTTTGTTCCCTGCAAGCTTTCCCTACAGCTTTGGAGGATGACAGTGAAAATGGCGGCCTCCCATCTCTGCCCTGGAGGAGCCAAGAACTAGGGGCCCCACTCCTCAGTGCGCCCCCAGAGAAAAGCAGTCAATCACTCCTGTCTCCCTGGTCTCCAGCCGCACTCCGTGCTCACCCAGCCTGTGACCCAGCATTTCTATCTCTGGCACCTGACCCCGTGTGGAGTCTCTAAACCCAGCAGATCCCTGCAGTGTGCTCC
>NW_028035237.1:0-531 GCF_054177405.1 Leptonychotes weddellii | reverse complement strand
ATTTATCGTAGCAGTTAGATCCTTCATTTTTTATTTCACCTCATTAATAGTCTTTTTGATTTTGACTTGGTTAGAATTTAGTTCTTTTATTTCTCCAGAAAGGGATCCTCTTGTATCTTCCATGCTCTTTTCAAGCCCAGGTAGTATCTCTATAATCGTCATCCTGAACTCTAGTTCCGACATCTTACCTAATGTCCATATTGATTAGGTCCCTGGCAGTCAGTACTCCCTCTTGTTCTGTTTTTTTGAGGTAAGTTTTTCCATCTTTTCAGCTTGTCCAGAGGAGAATAGATGAATGAGAGAGCAAAATGCTAACAGGGTAACAACAATCCCAGAAAAATATACACTAAACAAATCAGAAGAGACCTTCCAGAAAGTTGTCGCTTTTCTTTTTTTTTTTTTTAAAGATTTTATTTATTTATTTGACAGAGAGAGACACAGTGAGAGAGGGAACACAAGCAGGGGGAGCGGGAGAGGGAGAAGCAGGCTTCCCGCTGAGCAGGGAGCCTGACGCGGGGCTCGATCCCAGGA
>NW_028035236.1:0-10038 GCF_054177405.1 Leptonychotes weddellii | reverse complement strand
GGTTTCATTTAGAGAGTGAAAACTTTCCAATTTAGCAAAATGAAAAAGAAAGTCTTTCTGTCTCTCTTTTCTCTTCATAAACGTTTACACACACACACACACACACACACACAATGGAATATTATGCAGCCATCAAAAGGAATGAGATCTTGCCATTTGCAATGATGTGGATGGAACTGGAGAGTGTTATGCTGAGCAAAATAAGTCAATCAGAGAAAGACATGTATCATATGACCTCACTGATATGAGGAATTCTTAATCTCAGGAAACAAACTGAGGGTTGCTGGAGCGGTGGGGGGTGGGAGGGATGGGGTGGCTGGGCGATAGACATTGGGGAGGGTATGTGCTATGGTGAGCGCTGTGAATTGTGCAAGACTGTTGAATCACAGACCTGTACCTCTGAAACAAATAATACATTATATGTTAAAAAAAAGAAGAAGAAGGTAGCAGGAGGGGAAGAACAAAGGGGAGGAAATCGGATGGGGAGATGAACCATGAGAGACGATGGACTCTGAGAAACAAACTGAGGGTTCTAGAGGGGAGCGGGGTGGGAGGATGGGTTAGCCTGGTGATGGGTATTAAAGAGGGCACGTTCTGCATGGAGCACTGGGTGTTATACGCAAACAATGAATCATGGAACACTACATCAAAAACTAATGATGTAATGTATGGTGATTAACATAACATAATAATTTAAAAAAAGGAAAAAAAAGAAAAAGAAGGAAACCTATGAACTATTTCTGAGTACTTGTAAAATTATTTTGAATAGAGCCACTTGACCGAACAAGGACTTTGTTAATTTACAAATCACTCCTCTTATTGATTGAGACACAGAAGATCCTCCAGAGGGAAGAGGGCTTTTACCACTTCCATTGGTGTTTGTCAGGGATTTGAGAGTAAGAGGTCTGCATTTACTCAGGAATATTCTAAAATATAGGCTTTTTGATAGCTCAGGTATACCCAGAAATCCCTATTTTACTCAAGAGAAAGTCATTTGGTGGTGGTGGTGGTTACCTGATTTGTCAAAATTTAAAGAACTGTACACTTAAAAGTGATGAATTATACTGTAAGAAAATGACATATCAATTTTTAAAAAATGAACACAGGGATAGGTACAGATAAATGTTTATGAAGAGAAAAGAGAGACAGAAAGACTTTCTTTTTCATTTTGCTAAATTGGAAAGTTTTCACTCTCTAAATGAAACCACATTAGTCTCAGCTATTAAAACAGCTCTTCTGTGCTATTTTGTGCATTGCAGTCCAGTGTCTCCTCTGGCCTGAGACTAAAGACCTACTCAGCCGCTCGTGTAATCATGGGTGCCCTGTTTAAGCACAAGCTGTTTGTCTTTGAGAACCAACAAAATTGGGCATTAGAAATCATGGTATCACCGAGTAGAATACATTTTCTGTGCATTTAAAAGCAACAATGACAGAATGTTTGCCATATGTCAGGCACTGTAATGGGATGATCAAACTTTTTTTTTCCTAATGGGACCATTCTGGCTTCTATGCTGAGAAGCTATGGAGGTGATGGGAGGAAGGGGGTGTGAACAGAGCAGAAGCAGGGAGGCTCACCAGGACTGTAATGCAACATGCAGGTGAGACATGACGATGGCTTTGTCCACACTGAAGGTATTGGGAGGGGTAAGACATGGTTGCACTTTGGATGTTTTGAAGACAGAGTCCACAATCTTTGCCAAAAGATTGGATTTGAGGTGTTAGAGAAAAAGGGGAGTCAAATATGCCTTATAGACTTGAGCCCCTGAATAGCTAGAAGGATAGAGCTGTTGTTCCCCAGGATGGAGAAGATGGAGGAGAAGCGAGTTTCAAAGGACAGAAGGTCAGGTGTTCAGCATGTTAAGTGTGAGATATCTACTAGCTGTCCAGTAGGGTTCTCAAATGGGCGATATACATGAGTCTGGAGTTCAGAGGAAGGGTCACGCTGGGGGTGGATGAGCTGTGGCCATGACGCTGGGTAACTAACCACTGGGTGCGGGAGGGAAGAAAGAGTAGCGGTCCAAGGCAGGGATCTGGGACACTGCAACATTAGGAGGTCGTGGAGGTAAGGAGGAACTGGCAAAAGAGACTGAGCTGGAGCAGCTAACAAGGTAGGAAGAGGGTGGTGTCCTTGGTGATGACGAAGAGAGTGTATTAACAGGGGAAAGATCTACCATATCAAGAAGATCTTGGAGCGAGGCATCTTTGGATCCCAGATCTTGGAGTGAGATCTTTAGCGAGGCATCCCTGGATCCCAGTCCAGGAGGCCACTCTTCCTTCCTCACCTTCACCTTACCCACTTCTATCTCGGTCACATGTCTTATTACACTCCCCTGTAATCTATCTCGAGCTCTCCTCTTGGTCATTTCACTATTTCCAGTGCCCAGCATATATTTAGTTATTGACTAAACAAAAGATGAAGGAATGAGTAGATGGTCAGGGGTGGGGACTGGACCTGAGAGAAGTTTATATGCCTCCCATCCCCAACATCCGAGGAAAATGTGTTCTTTATCTTTAAGGGCCACGAAAGTCAGGGTTGAGCTGGAGCCTCTTAGATTGACTCACACGAAGTGTTAAATTTTCAGGAATTCTGAGAGCTGGCCGTTAAAAACAGCCATAATTAAAAACTATATTATGCAGGAAACCTGGGTGGCTCAGTCGGTTAAACATCTGCCTTCAGCTCAGGTCATGATCCCAGGGTCCTGAGATCGAGCCCCGCATTGGGCTCCCTGCTCAGCGGAGAACCTGCTTCTCCCTCTCCCTCTGCTCCTCCTGCTTGTGCTTGCTCGCTCTCTCTCTCTCTGACAAATAAATAAATAAAATCTTTGGGAAAAAAAAAACTACATTTTGCAAACTTATACCCAAATAAATACATAAGAACAAAGGTGATAAATACTCAAAAATCTCCATGTCCCGATTATTTCACTGCATTTTACTATTCTCCATGCCCTCGAGTTCACCACTTGTATTGTATCCGAATGGTGGAAACACTAGGCCATGGTGTGCTACTGGTTACTTTCTCCCACCACCACATTCAGCGACGTCATGTTGGGACCTTGGAACAGACCATGGTGAGAAGATTTGCACCACCGCAACAAGCGCTTTCTACAAATCAGGACTCCCTCTCCCCAGTCTGTTGTTAAACATCTGCCTTCTTACCACTGGTTATTCTGTATTTCCGACAACAGCCTCCAGTAGGCAACCTTTCTTCAGTGGGGGAGAAAACATCCCTGAATTCTCTGAGAATTCTTCTTTCAGTTGCTATCTTTTACTTGTGTGGATTACGGGTGGACAAAACAGTGGCTTCACTGAATTCTTTCTCTCCCACCAGCGGTTCGATGGGCAGATAGCTAGTGTTTAGCGCCATCAATCAAATGGGTTTCAACGTCACCACTGATGATGACTCCTCCCCCAGCCACCGCCCTGTAGCCTTGTCTGCTGGGTTCTTATGAGAGAAAAAGTTTAGATTTATAAAAATCACTCATTATTATTTAACTGGGTCGGCAGCTGAGCTGGTTATGAAACGTGTGTCTGGATCAGAAATGTGGGTATAAACTGCCAGACTTAAAGGAATTTTTTTAAAAAAGCATATATGGTAAATGTGGAGGAGAGTAGGATTATTCCCTTTGAAAGCTAAGACTCCAGCCTGATTCCTCTCCAGGTCTCTTTCCAGCTCCCGGATGATGCAATTCATCTCCCCACTGGAGTGCATTATGCTCTCTTTAAAGACGCGGAGCTAATGGAACACTGAGAAAATCAATCCTTTCTTATTATGCAGGCCTGCTGTTTGGTAAATGGAAAGCAAATTCTTTCTCCTTCTAAGTAGGCAAATAGACAGCCCTGGGAGACACCTTGATTATACCCTCTGCATGTCCTGAATGAGAGTCTATACACCATATCTGTGCTTAACATACATTTAATTCGAAAGGCTAGCTGCATATCTACTCGCTCACAATTCAATGGAGAGACAGCACACACACACACTCTATCACTCTCTCTGTCTCTCTGTCTTTCTCCTCTGAAGAGGGCACATATCATAATGCAATACTTTGGAGGAGATCTAGTCAACTGACATCTAACATCCATAATCGTATCTACCATTTATTAAGCATTTACCATGTGCCAAGTAACAGGCTTTAAAGATATTTTTAAAACAACAACAAGAAGGTGTATTGTATTTTTATCCCCCTTTTGCACTGAGCAAACTAGGTGAGATAAATGGACTGAGGTCACTGTAGGGAGCACAGTCTGGATTTAAACCCAGTTCTGTCTAACTCCAAAGCTAGGTCTACTAAACACCTTGTTCCATGCTGATGATCATGCCTCACTTAGAACTAACCAAGTGAAAAGCTATGGGCAGTTTCAGGTTTAATAGAAGGATCTCTGCTAAGAGTGAGAATACATTGCCTTGCAAGAAGATAATGAGCTCCCTGATATTGGAGATATTCAAGGAGAAATTGAAAGAACACTTCCCAGTGGAAGTTTCACAATTTGGTAGGCTTCTTATTCTAAGAAGAATGGTTGGTCAAATCTGCTACTTCCCAAAGCTGATTTTTTCATCAGGGAAACAGAGAACATATTTTTGGTAAGAAAATTGACTTGTTCTACAAAACCAGACTAGAAATGAAGGACAAAAATGCAATGATTTGGGCCATCATGCGGAAAAACTTCTTTTTAGTCCAGGCAGTGAACAAGGCTTCTCTGGGAATGATGACCTTCTCTCCATGAGGTTGTTTATAGAAAAGCTGATGACCACACATAGAGTTCCTCTTGCCTCTACCCTTGTCCGGGACTTCATTACCTCTCACCTGCAATTTTGCCCCATTTTCCTAACTGATTCCTCCTCCAGTCTTTCCACAACCTAGATCATCCTCACACTGATCTATCACTATCACCACCCAAGCCAGTCTCACTTTTCACTCTCTTGCTTAAAGACTTCTTAGCTCACATTGGCAGGCTGAGTTCCAGAAAGCAGAAATAGACAGAGACTAGCAGGTCTGATGTCTACTTAGGAGAGCTCTTGAAATTAACACCTGTGTTGGGGCAGAAGGGGCAGCATTGGACAGACACATGGAGAAGTCATAGAAACAAAGCTTCAACAAATCCCCAGGGGGACTTTTGATATTGGGATGGCCTTCAGAGTTCTCCTGAATTGGGGTAAGATTGACAGACTCTTTCTACTTCTATGTAGACCAGTCATTGGATGTAGGCTGCTCCAGGAAACTGGTGTGAGCTTGGGCAAGGTGGCTACCTTCAGGAAAGAGCACAAGAAGACTGAGAGGAAGGGCCATCTGCTAGCAGCACGCCATGAAGCCCACAGAATAAGCCCTTCAGTCCTGAAAGGGGATCTGGGCAACACGACACAGCGCCCCCGCTCTGCCCTACACCCACAGAATATACTCCACTCCTTTGCCTGACCTGCAAGGTCCTTCACATTCTAGCCCCTGCTACCATCTCTAGCCCCATCTTCCTCCAGTTCCTATTGCCCAACCCAGATACATTCAGCTTCTCAGGGGATTCTTAAATGTGCTGCCACTTTCGTGATCTGTGCATATGCTTCCCTCTTACTGGGACGCCCTTACCTGCTGTGTTAGTCTCCTCTGGCTGCTTTAACAAATCACCACAAACTAAGTGCCTTAAAACAACACACATTTGGGGCGCCTGGGTGGCTCAGTCGTTAAGCGTCTGCCTTTGGCTCAGGTCATGGTCCCAGGGTCCTGGGATGGAGCCCCACATCGGGCTCCCTGCTCAGCGGGAAGCCTGCTTCTCCCTCTCCCACTCCCCTTGCTTGTGTTCCCTCTCTCGCTGTGTCTCTCTCTGTCATATAAATAAATAAAATCTGAAACACACACACACACACATGTTTATTTCCTCACAGTCCTGGAGGTCAGGAGTCTGACCTCAGTTCCACTAAGCCGAAATGAGGGATGTCAGTAGGGCCATGCTCCCTTAGAAAGCTCCGGGGAAGAATCCAACTGTCTTTTCCAGCCTCTGGATCTGCATTCTTCGCATTCTTTGGCTGGTAGTTCCTTCCTCTGTCTTCAAAGCCAGCAGCGAAGTATCTTGCTTCATGGCCACCTGCACTTCTGTTGCTGTTACATCTGCTTTTGTCGCCCTCCTACAAGCTTACTTGTGATCGCATATGGGGGTCCACCAGATAATACGGGATAATCTCTCCCACCTCAAGATACCTACTCACATCTGTAAGTCTCTTTTGTCATATAAGGTAACATTCGCAGGTTCCAGGGATAAGGGCCTGGATATCTTTGGGGGCCATTATTCCACCTACCACATCTGCCTTGACCCACCACCCTCTCTTCAAGTCCCAGATCAAGCGTCACCTTCTCTGTGAAACTTACCCTGCTGTTCTCAGGTAGACTGAATTGGCACCCCTTTTTCATTCCTCGGCACTTTGTCCACGTCTTTATGCTATCAGTTACCCTGTTATGCTGTAATTTATTCATGAAACAATGAATTCATTCATGCATTGAGCATCTCCTATGTGCCCGACACTGTGCTTAATTCTTGGAGTTAGAGCAGTGAACAAACGGGACAAAACCCCGGCCCTGTCTAGCTTCTATTCCAATGAAGGTAGACAGACAACTTAAAAAGTTAACATAAATACTGTGTTAGAAAGAAACAAGTAAGCAAAAAAAAAAAAAAAAGCAAAAGCGCCAGTGAGAGCCAGGTATAGGAGATTAGGAAGGTAGCAGAGGAAGATGGAGATAGTTGCAGTTTGGAACCGGTGGCCAAGGAAGGCCTCCATGAAATGGTGACAGTTGAGTAAAGCCTTGAGGGAGATTTGGATAGATATGTGGCAGAAGAGCTTTCTAGGTAGAGAGAAGTGCCCGTGCCAAGGTTCTGAGGCTAGAGTATGGCTTACGTGTCTGGGGAAAAGAGAGAAGAGCTCCTGGAGCATTTGGTGCCAAGGAGTAATGTGAGCTGACTTGTAACAGGATCCCTTTCCCGGGGCTGCTACGTATAGCCACGTGGGGTGGACCGCCCACAACACTGTCGAGGGGGTTCCTTTTACATTTAGTCCATGTACATAGACCATACGTGTAACATAGTAACTGTAATGGCTCCTGGCTGAGTAAAAATGAAGGAGATGCCAGGGTGGAAGCAAGGAGACCAATTAAAAGGCCTTTGTAACAACCCCCACCATCTATCTACCGCAGGACTGTTGCATCCCCAACACCTAGAACTGTGCCAGGAACATAGTAGGCAGACAAAGAATGAAATGCCTACATTCTGTATCACAGTGTAAGTTAGACTTGAGGACTCACGTCTTTGTATTCCCCAGGCTCTCACTGGTTACTTCTTGGATTCATATTCTCGAATGAAGTGGTAGACCTGATGATTTTTCAAATCTAAAATTCTGTCAACCCAACTGCCATCTGGGCTTCTCCACTAGGATGTTCCACTATCATCTCCAATTCTACATCTTTAAGCTGAATTTATCCCTTTCTCCCCTCCCCACCTGAAACAACTTCCTCCTGGCTTTCCTCACCTGTGGATGGAGGCATTATAGGTTGGAAATCTGTTATCTTAACCAAACTTGTCCAGGTCCAAGTCCTGGGACACCTCCAATTTCAACTCTAAATTTTTATTTCCTAAGCATTTTTTCCCCCCTGGAGTATTTTAAAGCAAATCTCAGACAACATATGCCCATCACCCAATCCTGCCCTCGCCGTGTCTCCCCAGGAGCATGCAATGCCTGTCATTCTCATCTCATTCTCTATCTGCTACCAGTTTCTGCTTCTTGACATCCTTCCCCACTCACGGGATGCTCCCATTTCCTTTACTCTACCTCCAGGACCTACATCCAAACTCAATTCCTTCGTGGTCCTTCGTTAGTCCTCGTTGGCCCCATCTCTCCATGATCCCATCCTCCTCAAAATTCCTCTGCCCTTTGTGGTCTGGAATTTGGCTATATCTGGGGAGGAGGTGATGGGTAGGGAAAAGAATGCAAGCTTTGGAGGCAGTCAGCTGGGATTCAAATCCCAGCCCCCTCCTAGTGTGGGATCTTTGGAATTCATTCATACTCTCTGGACCACAGTTTCTTCACATTAAAACTTTTTAAAAAGATTAAAACTTTATGTTTTTATTATTTTTTTGAAGATTTTATTTATTTATTTATTTATTTGACAGAGAGAGACACAGTGAGAGAAGGAACACAAGCAGAGGGAGTGAGAGAAGCAGGCGTCCCGCCGAGCAGGGAGCCCGAACTGGGACTCAATCCCAGGACCCCAGGACCATGACCTGAGTCGAAGGCAGACGCTTAACGACTGAGCCAACCAGGCGCTCCAAGATTAAAACTTTAAAAAGTCTATTTCATAGACCTGTGTGAGCATCCAAAGATAATGTTTACAAAGCATCTCATATGCATTAGGCACTCAGTAAATGCTGATTCCTTCTTCCTTGCCTGCTTGTCCCTTGGCCGCAGTTCTGCTGCTTGCAGTTGGCATTTTGATTCCTTTCCCTACCACCTTATTGTATTCAGCTAAGTTCTTATTTATAAATATATGTTAGTAACACATTTATTTCAGGCCGTAACAGCCCAGGTTAGAACACAAGATTTTGGGAAACCCTTTCTCAGTAATTACTTACTTAGATGTGCATCAAAATCATCTTAATAATTTCACTGTCAGTTTTTTTAAACTTATTTGGATATTTTCAAATATACTCTACCATAGAAGAGAATGCTGTAATGAACCTCCACGTATCTGTTACCCATCTCCAATAATTGTCAATTCTTAGCCAGTTTTGTTTCATCTATCCCTTAAATTTTTATTTCCTAAGCATTTTTCCCCCTGGAGTATTTTAAAGCAAATCTCAGACAACATATTGTTCTACTCATAAATAATTTAGTAAGTGTCTCTACTATGTAAGGACTAGTTTTAGTTTGCTAGAGCTGCCACAACAAAATACCATAGATTCAGTGGCTTAAACAACAGAAATTTAGTTTCTAACAGTTCTGTTATCTAGAAGTCCAAGATCAAGGCATCAGCAAGTTTGGTTTTTCCTGAGGCCTCTCTCCTTGGCTTACATACAGATGGCCACCTTTTCTCTACAAGCCCACATGGCCTTTCCTCTGTGCCCACGCACTCATGGTGTCTCTTCCTCTTCTTATAAGGACACCAGGCCTGTTGGATTAGAGCCCCACCCTTATGATCTCATTTAATCTTATTATTTCCTTAAGGCCCTGTCTCCAAATATAGTCACATTGGGGGTTAGGGCTTCAACGTTTAAATTTGGGGGGGAACACAATTCAGTCCATAATAAAACTTTTAAAAACAAGATTGTAACATCATTATTATACCTAAAAAATAATAATAATTGCTTACTATTATCTAATATCCTGTCCATGTTCAAACTTTCGTAGTTGCCCCCAAAACATTTTTTTTAATAGTTAGGTTTTTGAGTATATGTGCTGCCGAAGTGAGCACAATGGTTGGTTTGTATAAATTAAGGTTCAGAAGGTGGCACGTTGTTTTAGAAATACAGATTCCCAGGTCCCACCCCAGAGTTGGGATTTAGCTTCCACCTAGCTGCCTCTTCAGAAGGCAGCCTCTGTGGAGTCATGATAATTTTTTACCCCAATGGAAGCTTGACCATAAATATTTTAATCAAAATTATGCCAACATTGATAGATTTCCATCAAGAAAGTAATTTCTAGGGTGCCTGGGTGGCTCAGTTGGTTAAGCGACTGCCTTCGGCTCAGGTCATGACCCTGGAGTCCCGGGATCAAGTCCCACATCGGGCTCCCTGCACAACAGGGAGTCTGCTTCTCCCCTTGACCCTCCCCCATCTCATGCTCTCTCTCTCTCTCATGCTCTCTCTCTCTCTCATTCTCTCTCTCAAATAAATAAATAAAATCTTTAAAAAAAAAAAGAAAAAGAAAGTAATTTCTAAAATAAGTGTCTTTAAATAAATAAAATCTTTTAAAAAAATAAAATAAAATAAAATAAGTGTCTTTTATGTATCATATGATCTCACTGATATGAGGAATTCTTAATCTCAGGAAACAAACTGAGGGTT
>NW_028035235.1:0-531 GCF_054177405.1 Leptonychotes weddellii | reverse complement strand
CACCCCATCCCCATCCCCTCTGAAACCCTCAGTTTGTTTCCTGGGGTCCATAGTCTCTCATGGTTCATCTCCTTTTCTGATTTCTCCCCCTTCAGGTTTCCCGCCCTTCCCCTATGGTCCCTCTGTGCTATTGCTTATGTTCCACATATGAGTGAAACCATGCGATAATTGTCTTTCTCTGCTTGACTTACTTCACTTATCATAATCCCCTCAGTTCCATCCATGAGACTGGGTTTTATTTTTTATTTTTTTAAAATTTTATTATGTTATGTTAGTCACCATACATCATTGGTTTTTGATGTGGTGATCCATGATCCACTGTTTTTGTATAACACCCAGTGCTCCATGCAGTACGTGCCCTCCTTAATATCCATCACCAGGCTAACCAATCCCCCCACCCCCCCTCCCCTCTAAAACCCTGTTTGTTTCTGAGTCCATAGTCTCTCATGGTTCATCTCTCCCTCCAATTCCCCCCCACCCCCTTTTTTCCCTTCTCCTAATGTCCTCCATGCTATTCCTTATGTTCCACAA
>NW_028035234.1:0-532 GCF_054177405.1 Leptonychotes weddellii | reverse complement strand
CCATTCATGAGGGCTCTACCCTCATTATTTAATCACCTCCCAAAGGCCATACCTTCTAATACCATCATACTGCAGGTTAGGATTCCAATATATGAATTTGGGAGGCACACATTTAGTCCATAACACTTACTATCTACAAAGGTATGATAGGCCCGAGGACAGGACATAAGAACATCGGACATTCGGGGCACCTGGGTGGCTCAGTTGGTTAAGCAGCTGCCTTTGGCTCAGGTCATGATCTCTGGGTCCTGGGATCGAGCCCCACATTGGGTTTGCTGCTCAGCAGGGAGTCTGCTTCTCTCTCTCTCTCTCCCCGCCCCAACCTCCTCCCCACCACTTGTTCCCTCTATCTCTCTCTCTCTAATAAACAAATAAAAATATTTTTAAAAAGTAATAAAAAATTTAAAAAAAGAACACCCTAGTTTTGTCTGAGACCCAAAAATAAAGACTGTATTAAGTAAGAGTACAAGTTACATCAGGACACTATTACCAAGGCACCATGTCATTTTTCCAAACAAAACACCTACCCCTG
>NW_028035233.1:0-532 GCF_054177405.1 Leptonychotes weddellii | reverse complement strand
GGATGCACGTTGGGGTATTATGGTAAGTTAACTAAGACTGAGAAAGATAAATACCTATCATTTCACTCATTTGTGGAATCCAAAAAAACCCAAATGAATGAAGAAACAAAAAGCAAAATCAGACCTATAAATACAGAGAACAAACCAACGGCTGCCACACTGGAAGGGTGTTGGGGGATGGGAAAACTGTGTCAAGGTCAGTAGGAGCTACAGAATTCCAGTTGTGGAAGTCATGGGAATAAAAGATACAGCATAGGGAATAACATAATAGTGTGATAGTGTAATAGTGTTGGATGGTAATAGATGGTAGCTGCATTTGCGGTGAGCACAGCATAATGTGTAGATTCGCTGAATCACTAGACTATAGACCTGAAACTAATGTAACATTGTGTGTCAACTTTATTAAAAAAAAATTTAAAAAAATGTTCTTTTAATGAATTAAGATATTCTGAGCACAGGTTCCAGATAGATTACTCCTATCTGGTAGTGTTCACCCTCAATACCCATTTCTACATCCATCATCTCAAACTGT
>NW_028035232.1:0-532 GCF_054177405.1 Leptonychotes weddellii | reverse complement strand
CGTCGTTGCAAATGGCAAGATCTCATTCCTTTTGATGGCTGCATAATATTCCATTGTATATATATACCACCTCTTCTTTATCCAGTCATCTGTCGATGGACATCTTGGCTCTTTCCACAGTTTGGCTATTGTTTTCCTTGTGCTTCTTGAAGAACACACTGCTTCCCTGCTTCCCTTCACTTATTGCTTGTGGACTATCCTTTGTAAACTAAGATAAGGTCACTGACCCACCTTTCCCAGAATTTGAGCCTTCCCTCTGCTTAGCAGACATACTGAATTTATGGAGCCAGGCTTCTGCTATCTCCTGGTCCTCCTCATATTTGGAGGAAGTACGGCAACATGAGCAATGTAGCCTTAGGTTAGAGAATAAACAGTCTCTCTGTGCTAAGTCCTACAAACATGCCTGGGGTGAAAACTCCAACATCATTAACATCATATTAACAGACCACTGGTCAGACAGCTGACAACAGGAGCAATGGCAAACATAACACTCTAAAAGCTGGAAACCTAGTAAGCATTGCCCTCTTCAAAG
>NW_028035231.1:0-532 GCF_054177405.1 Leptonychotes weddellii | reverse complement strand
GGGTGTTATACGAAAACAATGGATCATGGATCACCACATCAAAAACCAATGATGTATTGTATGGTGACTAACATAACATAATAAAATAAAAAAATAAATAAAAATAGAATGTTTTCTTCCATTCAATGTGAATTTCTTCATACTGCTTTTACTTTCTGAACTTTTCACTTATAAAAATGAGGGCATACATTTTCTAATTCTAAGATTTTTGGTTTTATAATCAGTAAAATGAGGATGTTATATCCTACATCAACTCTAACTTTATTACCATAATGTACATTTTGGGAATCAATGACTACCGTAATCTTGACTAGAAGTAGAGTGTAACTGGATAAGATGGTCTCTTGAGATCCTGTTCTTTGATTCTGTCTAGTTCTTTGATTCTGTCTTGAAAGGCTAATGTATCTGAAGAATTTTAAAGTGATAATATTCTTGGGAGTTGTTACATATATAATTTTGGATTGTTGGGCTAGTCTAATTTCCTGGTATTATGTTGACTCAGCTTAGTAAATGAAACCTTGACTCTTATTTC
>NW_028035230.1:0-532 GCF_054177405.1 Leptonychotes weddellii | reverse complement strand
TTGTCACAAGGCACCTAGAGTGTATTTGTTCTTACCGTGTGGTTGGCAGTCTGGTCAAGTTAGGTAGAGCAGGGAAAGCCATTTCAGTGTCAGAAATGACAGCCAACCAAAGTCTGGCACAATGTTTTGCCAAAACCACTTTCTCAACAAAAGGAAAAAAAAACATATTTCTCTTCTTATTCATGCTCTTGGCCTCTTCTCAAGTCTGTTTGGGTCAACTGTAAATCCTTTAACTAACCTAATGACAAAGTCTCCATTTTGACATTTTAGATGAAGTGTCTAATAGTCTTTTTTAAGTGTCCAAGAAACAACAATTACATAGCAGACCTCAGAATAGATATTGATAAACACAAAATGAAAAGATCAAGGAAAACACATTCCTGTAAAATAAATATTACAGGCATTTTCATAAAACTGTACACAAATAAAAACAAGTTACTTAGTAATTAGTCAGTCAATTAACACAATTAGAAAACCACTCTACTAATGAATTCTTCAATCAGAGAACAAGTAAAACTGCAGTGACAGAAAA
>NW_028035229.1:0-532 GCF_054177405.1 Leptonychotes weddellii | reverse complement strand
TCATGGAACACTACATCAAAAACTAATGATGTAATGTATGGCGATTAACATAACAATAAAAAATTTAAAAAAAAAAAAAGCAAGGAGGGTCAATTTACAATGTAGAAGTCGGACAAACACTACCTCAAACAGGCCAGCAAGGTTAACATTAACAGTGATTAATCATGTTGATAGTACATGCACTTGGTATTATATGATGAGAATATCACTTCACTTATGTGATCTTCCTCCCCCAGCCACATATTCCCAGTCTACTAGTCCAATAATGAGAAACATCAAACAAAGATTAATTAAGAAACATTCTAGAAAATATTTGACCCATAATCCACAAACGCTCAAGGTCATCAAAAATAAGAAAAGTCTGAAAAACTGTTTCATCCAAGAGTTGCCTAAGAATACATGAAAACTAAATGTAATGTGGTATGACCCAGCCGTATCAAGCCTAGGTATAGGCCCAGAAGAAATGAGATCTTATGTCTCCCTCAAAACTATAAAATAATGTTTCTGGACACTTTATTAATAATAGTACAAA
>NW_028035228.1:0-532 GCF_054177405.1 Leptonychotes weddellii | reverse complement strand
TATTTCAGTGATGTGGCTAGAGAAACTCTCACACAGCATGAATATCCAGCAGGTTTTTGTGTTTTTCCTGGCAGGTTGACCTATGTGGCCATTCTGTGGAGTTCTCTGGGAACCCTCAATTCTGAGGAGGATTAGTTTGCTTAAATCCTTATGTGTTGCTGCTTTGCACGCAACCAGATTTTGGTGCATATTTTAATGCAAAGCCTACTTTAGGCTTAGAAAACATTGCATATTTAATAGCCTTTTTGCTTGAATCAGATCTCTACCCAATGTAATGTTGATGAATTTAGGTTTTAGATGACTGCTATTTTGTTGTGAAACTTTCTTTAGGAAGTTACTTTTTTTTTTTTTTTTCCTTTTTATAGATCGAACATAAGGCCAGACTACGCAGACTCCAATTTCCATGAGTTCAAGATGCACACCTTCAATCGGGTTACATCCTGCAAAGTCTGCCAGATGCTTCTGAGGTAAGCTTGCTTGGTCCTGTTTTTCAGTTTAAAGGAGCTGCTATAATTGCTGTGTGTTTCAGACT
>NW_028035227.1:0-532 GCF_054177405.1 Leptonychotes weddellii | reverse complement strand
TTCTCTTAGCATAATCCCCTCCAGTTCTATCCATGTCAATGCAAATTAGCAGCAATGTCCACAATAGCCAAACTGTGGAAGGAGCAGAGATGCCCTTCAACAGGTGAATGGATAAAGATGTGGTACACATATACAATGGAGTCTTATTCAGCCATCAGAAAGGATAAATACCCACAATTTGCATCGACATGGATGGAACTGGAGGGAATTATGCTCAGTATGCATATTTTAAAAACAAGCATTACAATATGAAAGCAGGCAAATGACCAGTCTTCACCAAAGAAGAAATACAAACCAATAAGCAACAACAAAAAATCTGCTCCATCACTTGAAGAAATAGGGAAATGAAAATTTAAATTGCAATAAAATTTGCTTAAACTAAATATCAAAATCACCAATTACTAGAACTTTCACATTACTGAAGGGAGTATAAATTTATAGAACCACTTTAGAAAATAGTTAATCATTTTTGCATAAGGCAGGAGATATTTCCCTCATAATACAGAAATTTCTCTGTAGAAACCCATGCACA
>NW_028035226.1:0-532 GCF_054177405.1 Leptonychotes weddellii | reverse complement strand
GCTACCTCACACTTCTCATCTGAGGTGGCCAGGAGGTAGGTAGGAAGACATTTGTCTAGTAATGACTGTTTAAAAATCCTTCTGTAGCCTAATTCATGGGGAAAAAAATAGGGAGACCAGGTTTTTATGGCTTGTGTTTTACATTTCATGTCATTTCCTAACGGGTATGGTAGTATCTAATTGTGTCCTGGGGAAATGAGACATTTCCCCCATTCCATGTGTAGGGTCCGTGATTATATTAAAACAAGTCCTGACTTGTGGTCAACACATACATTTTGAGCACTTGCAATGTGTACAGCCCTGTGCTAAACGTGGGAGGGAATATTGGAGTAATTATATCAGTTTCTGTCTTCTGTGACCTGACGGTTTGGTAAAGAGGATAACTCAGATATCAAGGGCATGGAATATCTGTTGATGCATAACAGATTACCCCAAAATGTAGTGATTTAAAACAGTAGCAATTTTTTTTTTATTTAGCTCATAAATCTGCAATTGGTCGGAGGTTCATCAAGGTGGCTCATTTTTTTTTTTT
>NW_028035225.1:0-10038 GCF_054177405.1 Leptonychotes weddellii | reverse complement strand
CGGCCTGGCCTAGGGGTGGGCCTGCTTGGGCTTGGGGTCCGGGACCTGGTCGGGGTGGGGCGCCTGCGCCGGGGGCGGGGGGCGGGTATGGTGGGCCTGGCTGGGCGCGGGGAGGCCCGGGCGGGGCGGGGCGGAGGCGGGGGCTCGGCCCGCCCGGGCTGGGTCCGGTCCGGCCGGGGTGGGCCGGGCCTCGCCGCCGCCCAGCCCCGCCCTGCCCCACTCGCAGCGTCCCGGTCCCGCAGGAGCCGCAGGCCGAGCGTCGGCGCGCTGCGGGCCGGCCGAGGAGGGGCGCGCGTCGACGCACCGACCCCGGAGCCGCCCCGGAGCATGTGGAAGCTGAGCCGGAGCCGGGTGCTCTTGGACGAGCCCCCCGAGGAGGAGGACGGCCTGCCAGGGGGGCCGGCGCCGGCCGCCGCCGCCGCCGCCGCCGCCGCGCAGGTAGGGGGAGGTGCGGGCGAGGGGGGAGCGGGGAGGGCTGCGGCGCCAGGCCCGGGGCTGTGCGGAGGTAGAGGCGCGCGGCTGAGGGGTGCGCCGGCGGGGCGGGGCGCCGGAACGGGGGCGCACAGGTGGGGCTGCGCAGGTGAGGCCCGGGCTGCGGGCCCGTCGGGACCGGGGGCTTGTCCTGGGGCCGCGCCGCTGCGGTCCGTGTGGACTCCCCGAGCTCCTAGGCGTTGAAGCCCACGTCCTCGCCGCCCCCCGCGCGCAGGCTCGGGAGCGCAGGGCAGCGCTCGGGGCGCGCAGCCCGGACGCCTCCGCTGCTGGCCGGCTGGCCTTCCTGCCTCGGTGGACCCGGCTGCCGGGCGACGGCCGCCGGGACCTTGGCAAGCCCGCCCCGCGCCCCTCCCGGGCGCTGGGGGCCTCGGGGCCTGCCCGCGGGCGCGAGAAAGCGCTTGGAGACCGCATACTTGTCGGGATAAGTATTTCCTTTCCTTCAATCTTTGTCTGGAGGAAGAAGGCAGGTGTCCGTGCAGAAAATGGACAGACACTGGCCTTACGAGTTGGGAGATACGCTTGGAATGCTTAGAATTTCTTAATTAAAAAGGATCCCAGGTGGAGTCTGGATGCGTTGCATATGTGTGCCCTTCCCCCCTTTCCAGTGCGGTGTTCTTTTCCCCGCACTATGAAATTGAGGTCAGAAATTCAGCTCTTTTTTTTTTTTAAAGGAGTGGCTATAAAATTAATTTATTTTTCTTTCTTTCCCTTTCTTTCTCTCTCTCTGTCTCTCCTTCCTTCCTTCGTTAAATGTTTGGAAACTCCTGCTGCTGTTACGGCTCTTACCGAAGTCAGTGAGGATCAGTGTCTTTCCTTCTGAGAACTTGTGAATAGTTGACGAGATCCTTTTTCTCCAGTTGGGGGAACATAACTTAGCTTCCAGACTGAAGGAGTTCATCCCGACAGCTATTTCTTACAGGACTTAAATGCATCTGATGAATTGTTTAAATTCGGTTCCTATCTGAGCTGGCCTTTCAGAATTTACTTTTTGATAGTGTTAGTGCTCATCCTACTTGTAACTTTTTTAATCCCAAAATTTTATGATTGCTCTAAACAGCAACTCTCTTAAATATAATGTTGAGAGTTTTTATGTTGTTTGTATGTGGCAACAGAATTATTTAGTACAATTCTTACTGGTCAAAGACTAAAAATACTGTTGTTTCTGGATGAACTCTTAAAAATTTAAATTGATCCTTGCTGTGTTCTGCTTCACTTATAATGAATCCTAAGACCCATTTTCTTTCTTCTTACAGAATTGTCATCTTAGCTCACAGTGTATTTTTTTTTCTATTTTAATAGACTTTATTCTTTAGGTACCCAGCAAAATTGAGTGGAAAAGACAAAGTGTTCCCCCATACTCCCTGTCCGCACACGTGCCTGGCCCTCGCTCACTGTCAGCCTCCCATTTGTTGTAATCCGGGAGCCTCCGTTTTCCCAGGGTTCGTACACACTGGCGCTCACTCGGGGTGGTACATTGGGTAGATTTTGACGAATGTAATGTGAAATCTATCCACCGTTAGAGTACCAGAATAGTTTCACTACCCTACAGACTCTATAGACCTCCTTGTTCTACTTACTCATCCCTCCCTTGTGCCTGTGGGTCTATCTTTTCCAGGAGGTCCTAGAGTTAGAATCCTACAGGATGGAGCCTTCTCAGACTGGCATCTCTCTTGTTTAGCAATATGTGTTTACGGTTCCTCTGTCTCTTCGAGGCTTGAGAGCTCTTTTTTTTTTTTTTTTAGCCCTAAATAACATTTCATTGTCTGGTTGTACCGTGTGTCCATCACCTGTGGAAGGGCATCTTGGTGGCTTCCAGGTTTTGGCAGTTAGGAACGAAGCTGCTTGTTCTAAATAACCTTTATGCAGGCGTTTGCCTGGACATTAAATTTTAACTCAGTGAAACGCTCAAGAGTGCGACTGCTGTACGAGAGGGTAAGAGGTCGTTGAGTTTTGGGAGAAACCGCCACTCTGCACAGTGGCCGCACCATTCTGCCTCCCGCCAGCAGGGAGTGGGAGTCCCCGGGGCACCACGGCCTCGCCAAGTGCTGGCGTGGTCAGCGCTCTGGGTGGTGGCCTCTGATGGGCGTGAAGTGGTGTCTGGTTGTTTCATTTTGTGTTACCGTGAGGACCACAATGTGGAGCACCTTCTCCAGTGCCCGTTCTTCGCTGAGCTGTCCACATCTTTCGGCCCATCTTTTAACCGGGTTGCTTGTTTTCTTGTTGGCTTTGAAGAGTTCATTGTGTATTTTGGGTAACAGTCCTTTATCAGAGATGTCTTTTTCAAATATTTTCTCCCAGTCCGTGGTCTGCCTTCTCCTGCCAGTGTCTTTCACAGAGCAGAAGTTTTAAATTTTTTTAAATTTTATTGTGTTTTAGAAGTTTTTGATATTAATGTAGTCCAGATTGTCAATTATTTTTTTCATGGATTGTGTCTTTTGTGTAGCATCTCTGAAGTCATGGCCACACTCAACGCCATCTGTTTTCTGGGAGTGAGATGTGACTGTGCTTCTTGTGTTACTTTATTAAGGGTGTGTGTGGTTTAATGTGTGGAAACACTTTGCTGTGGAAATCAGAGCCCTGTTGAATTGGGATAGGTTAGTCATACTCCACATTCGCTTAATCCCTTCAGGAGGATTCCTCTTTATCCCAAAGCCAGTTCTCCTTAGAATTAAATTTTAAAATTCATGACAAGTCCACTCTAAAACTTCTGCCTACGAGCTTTTATTTTAACGTTAAAAGAAGTAGGAATTAACAGGCAGGAGGGATTGGTGGGTCTGTTGAGGCCAGCGTCTCATTAGCAGGAGTCTGTGCGCTCTGCTTTGTCTCCAGCCTTTGGGCCCCCACCCCTCAAAGTCAGCCCGCTGCTCGGGCGTCACTCTTGTGGGCAGAGCGCCCTGCCTTGCTCTAGGATGCTGTTTTGTTGGCATTCCTGTCTGGTGTTCTACCTCCTTGGAAATCCAGTCACACGGCTATAATCCGTGTTTTGTTTAAAAAGAAAAAAATAGCTTAATGTTAAGTTTTAATAAGTTTGAGATGTGAGGCATTCAGAATTGGTACTTGGATGTGGGTAACACCGAACTGTTACTAAAACAGTTTTAACACAGTAGAAAACAATCTCTGAGCTGCTCTTAGGCTGTTGGCCTTTATTGTCATGAATACACACTATTTTGTATTAAAATCTAACAGTAAGGTTTATAAAGCAAATTATTCACCGCAGTCATTCAACAAGGAGAGACAAGTTTTGGTGAGTTTCATGTTTGTTTATTTTAAAGATTTTATTTATTTTTATTTGAGAGTGAGGGAGAGAGAGATACCGAGAGAGAGCATGAGTCAGGAGCAGAGGGAGAAGCAGGCTCCCCGCTGAGCAGGGAACTCAATGGGGAACTCGATCCCAGGACTCTGGGATCATGACCTGAGCCGAAGGCAGACGCTTCACTGACTGAGCCCCCCAGGTGCCCCAAGTCTTATGTTTATTTAAAAAAAAAAAACCCTGCTATGCACATAGTGAAAGACTCCTGGATGTCAAATGTTAGCTCCTAACTTCTTCCCACTCTCCCATAGAAGTACTATCACTTTTTTTGTATAGCTTTTCATAAGCAGTGTTTATGCATATACATAAGTGTATGTTTAACATCATATATTTGCTTTCCTACTATAAATCTCTGCATCTTGAATTGTTCCCTCCATAATATGTATATCGAATACTTCCCGTTTTGGTGCTGTGGCTGAAAAGAATTTCATTTTTAAGGCTGCATAATACTAAATGTCAGCATTTCATTGGACCGCTTTTGATGGATATTGGGGTTGCTGAGCCTTTTTTTTTAAACCTCTGCTTGTCAAAATTTTATGCAGTAGCAGAGAGGGAAGGTCAGAGATGCTCCACTAAAGGCAGTTGACACAGCTTCTCAGTTGCTTTGAGCTGGACTGCAAAGGGCTTTAGCTAGTTTTAAATGAATGCCTTTAGTCATCTCTACACCCAGCCTGGGGCTTGAACTCACAACCCTGAGATCAAGAGTTGCACGCTCGGGCGCCTGGGTGGCTCAGTTGTTAAGCGGCTGCCTTCGGCTCAGGTCATGATCCCAGAGTCCTGGGATCGAGTCCCACATCAGGCTCCCTGCTCAGCGGGAAGCCTGCTTCTCCCTCTCCCACTCCCCCCTGCTTGAGTTCCCTCTCTCGCTGCCTCTTTCTGTCAAATAAATAAATAAAATCTTAAAAAAAAAAAAAAAAGAGTTGCACGCTCTACTGACTGAGCCAGCCAGGCTCCCCTAAATTAATATTAATGCCTTTAAAAACCTCAGGGAATTTTTGCAACATTTTCCTGTTAAAAATTTTAAGGGGGTGGGCGCCTGGGTGGCTCCAGTGGATTAAGGTCTTGATATCCGGGTCCTGGGATGGAGTCCGTGTCAGTCTGCTTCTCCCTTTGCCCCTCAGCCTTGCTCATGCGCACGCGCTCTCTCTCTCATAAATAAATAAAATCTTTTAAAACAATTTTAAGAGGCTTACACATATTCTGTAGGTATTCCCCTCTCCCCACCCCAAAATCAGAGAACATTCCAGGTGTTTTTTAACCTGCTTTTAAGAAGGAAGGACCAAGGGGTGGCAAACCTTAGTTTCAGTGACACAAAAGTCCTTCTTTATGATGGTATGCAGGCTCCTTGAAGTTTGCTGTGGTGGTGTTTGGGAAGAAAGTAAGCTAGATAGTTGTAGTTATGTTCAGAAGATCCATGCTATGAGGCTTCCTCTTTGGGGGATGGCCGTATTGGGAAGAGGTGAGCTTTTAGCATAGAATGTGGGCTCTACCAGCTTGCTTTTCCCAATTAGCACTCTTCCTGATATATGAAGAGCTTTCTTTTGCATGTTTCAGTGGGGTCTGTAGTATTTACTCATATGGATAATTGACTTTTTAGAAGCAGTCCACTGTTGACCTTTAGGTTATTTCTAGTCCATTTCTGTTACAGCACGCATCGAATCATTTCACAGGTCTGAGGATCAGTTTCTGGAAGTGGAGCTGCTGAATGCATGGGCTTACACGTTTGTAATTTTGATAGGTCTGAACCGCCCCCCCAGAGAGGTCAGATTGCACATTTCAGCTCTGAGGCAGGGGATGAGACTTATTTCACAGCAGGCTTGCCAGTGTGATAAAATGCTTAGAGCTGATGGGTGTAAAGTGGTATCTTAATGTGGTTTTGATTTGTATTCTTCTCATGGATAATATTAAATCACTTTTCATATGTTTACGAGCCTAAATGAAGACTTCTGAGAACTTCCTTACCAGTCCTGTTTACCACATCACCGGATGTACTGTAGTCAGAATCCTTGCTCTCCCGTGAAAATACAGCCTGGTATTTCAGATTCTGATGCATCTAGAGTTAGTCTCACCTCTGCCACTCGAGTCCCTGGACCTAGCGGAGCTTTGGTTTTGTTTTTGAGCTGTAGAATTGGGATAAGGATAAGCCAACGCTAACCTTTATCATCCGTTGTGTGATAAGCCCTTGACATGGGTTGGTGCCACCATTTGTCAGGTGGGGAAACCAGTCTCAAAGCAGGACGGTGACCTGGAAGGGCCGTACGGCTAGTTAGGTGGTGATCCAACTTGAGTCAGGCTTGTCTGAGCGCTCTTTCCGGCTCTGAGAATATTTGTTAGCAGTCTGGGATGGACGTGCTGTCCATGTGAATTCACCTGGTGGAGTGCAGATTGGCAGGGGGCGGGAATGGGTGATTCTGCACGGCAAGACAGCCGGCTCTGCGCTCATGGTGCAGACTTCCTGCATTTTAGTCGCTTGATAGGTGTTTAGAGAACACTTATTATCTCTCTTCTGAAGAGTCACTTAGACTCTAGATGGACAACTGCACAGAGAAAGGACCTTATGTCCCCTGCTCTGTCCCTAACAGCAGGAAGACGCCAGGCACGCAGCTGGTGGGCGTCCGTCAGTACCTGTGAGATGCATTATAGGGTAAATGAAGGGAAGGCAGTAAAGGAATCCTAGAACAGGGTTCATTTTCACTGGATCTGGAAGGATGAATAGGAGTTCTCCAGCCTTAGAAGATCGGAGACATTTCTAGATACAGATTCATGATGGGGCAAGCAAATGCTTCTTTGTAGGGTTAGTCTCATTGGACACTCAGGAGCTAAATCTAATTTAGTCAGCAGAACTGGTTTTGTCATATGTAAGTAAATGAGGATTATTTGAGGGAAGGGAAGAAGAGGCAGAGTTAGAAAAGAGAAAAGATGGCAGGTAAAACACTCAGTCCTCCCCCCTAGATTTATTTTTTATTTTTTTTAAAGATTTTATTTATTTTTTTGACAGAGAGAGACACAGCAAGAGACGGAACACAAGCAGGGGGAGTGGGAGAGGGAGAAGCAGGCTTCCCGTGGAGCAGGGAGCCCGATGTGGGGCTCGATCCCAGGACCCTGGGACTGCGACCTGAGCCGAAGGCAGACGCTTACTGAGCCACCCAGGCGCCCCTCCCCCCTAGATTTAGTTAACTCATCTTAAAAGAAAGTTTGAGGATTCTCTTACTTGGGGGCTGCCTAACAGAAAAAAAAAAATGCAAAAATTTTCTAGTAGCCATGTTAAAAAAGTTTTTTCTTAAAGGTGAAATTAATTTCAATGCCATTTTCTAAATTCAGTGTATCTAAAATATTAATTCTATCAGTATGTAACCAATACAAAAATTTGTGTGGGGCACCTGGGTGGCCCAGTTGGTTAAGCATCTGGCTCTTGATTTCAGCTCAGGTCAGGAACTGAGGGTCCTGGGATCCAGCCCGGAGTCAGGCTTCCTGCTCAGCTTGGAGTCTGCTTGAGGATGTCTCTCTCTTCCTCTGCCCCTCCCCCAACTCGTGCGTGCTCACTCTGTCAAATAAATACCTGGATCTTTAAAAAAAATTGTGAATGAGGTATTTTTTTCCCATATGAAGTCTTTGAAATCTGGTGTGTAGTTTACATTTACCAGCATGTCTCAATTTGAATGTTAGCTTTTCATCAGAAATACTTGATAAATATTTATATTTTATAAAATGTGCAGTTCAAAAAAGTAGGTTTTATCCAGGTTGTTCCACACATACTTAAAATAGCTGAGCTGAGTATCTTTTTTTTTTTTTTGCTGAGTATCTGTTTTTAAATTGATGTTGCATCGTTGGAAATGCGGTTCCTCAGCTATCCTAGCTAGGGTCCTGTGTGGACAGCACAGCTCCAGAACCCCCCAGACCCAGATGAGCTTGTGCAGGAGGTTTGCGGGTTCTGGTGCTCGCTTGGCCTGTGGGCCTCCCAGTACTTAACCAGGCACGTGTTGAGGCCTGCGGCCTGTCCCTTGGCACAGCGAGGGATGTGCGGACAGAAGTGCGGCTCGGTGTCTGCCTCTCCCAGGCCCTGGTGTACTGCTGTGTAGAATGTTCACCCATAAATGCCAGATTAAAACTGTTACTCCCAAGAGTTTCGCGTCCTAATTTATAAGTTTTCACTGGTTTTTACTAGAGCTTGAGGTAGCATGACTTAGAACATTCTTAAAAATCAGCACTCCACATCACATGTGCATTGGACGGTGTGGGCTTCAGTGTGAGAGTCAGACTGGGAGTGACCCTTCTGCTCTGAGGCTGTGTCCTGCAGCTGCATGTCCCCTCGCTGGCGACCCCGCCACGGGAGTCATGAGGGGTAAATACCTGCTGGGAAGTCTGGGTTTGGGGTTAAGGTGTAATACAGGGGCTAATGAACCCCCGTTTTAGGATTAAAAGCCAAAGACTGAAGCTCAGGAGGGCTTTCACCTGTCATTTAAGAATGAGTCAAGATCCACACTAGGGACAGCCACGAGAATTTTGTAGACTTTGTTGTTTTCCTGTCTGTTCATGGATTAACAGATCATTTTGCCTGCATGTTCCTCACACACTGAGCGAGCTCTTCTTGGTCTTAGACTCGTGGGTAGTCAGATAAACCAGAGTTTCTGCCCCGAAAGTCTAGTGGGAGGTGCTCTGAGGGAAGACGGAGTCTTGTCACTTCTGCTCATCACAGAGACTGAGGGGAGGAGGGACCAGCGCGTGGGGTAGATGTGGGGCATGCACACAGGGAGTGAGTCCAGGGAGCACCTCGCGTGGGCTCTTCGCTTCCCAAGACGGTAACAGATGTTCCGTAAGAGAGAAAACTGTGGCTTCCTTTCGAGTCTTGTAGATGGAGTACAGTGTTCTGTATAAACTTCTCACTGTGGAAACTCGGTGGCTGATGCTCATTGGTTCTAGTGTCCTCTTGGGAGCGCTGGCCGCAATACACAGTCGGTGGAGTACTGCAGTCCTTAGAGATGTTTTTACAGCTAGTGACTGTCTCAGTTTGGGGGATACATGCTGGCTCCTGCCGCGTGCCGGATACTGTGGTGAGCGCTGGACACATGTCACTGCAGGTCCTCCCAGTGACCCCCAGCAGTGGGCACACTACCCCTTGTGACCTGCCCATTCTGGATTTGCAGAGCCACCTCCTCACTCAAATTTATTAGGAACCCCGAGAGAGGGGCACCTGGGTGGCTCAGATGGTTAAGCGTCTGCCTTCGGCTCGGGTCATGATCCCGGGGTCCTGGGATCGAGCCCCACATCAGGCTCCCTGCTCCTTGGGAGCCTGCTTCTCCCTCTCCCTCTCTCTCTCTCTCTGTCTCTCATGAATAATAAATAAAATCTAAAAAAAAAGGAACCCCGAGAGGGTGGTCCGCGCACACCCTCCTGGCCGAGGCTGAACGGGCTCCGCCCCGCCTTTTCGGTCCGGCTCTCGCACGCAGTCCTGCCCCGAGTTCAGTGGCCGCCAAGCGCCGTGTCACAGTGCTGTCCAGAGTGCCTTTGGGCAGGAAGGCTGTGACGTGCCTTATGGAGGAGACGCACGAGGAGCAAGCTCTGTTGAGGCGTGAGTTACGGTGTTAATGAAACAGTACATACGGAATAAGAGGTCTCCGGACAGAAACACACATGAAACAAGGACGGAAACCTGACCCTGTATTTCCCCTGAGAACCGTGACTTGGTCGCTTAATTCAGGGCTCAAGACTACGTTTATCTCTGCACTACCTCCAATAATGACAATCACAGTAGTTTACATTTGAGGAATTTAGTGAAGTTATACAGTCACGAAGAATAATTTGAATCCAGAATCCAGGTTTCTCTGAGTTTATATGTATATGTGCAATAATATATGTATTTTTTTAAGTAGGCTCCATACCCAAGGTGGGGCTTGAACTCAAGACCCTGAGACTGAGTCACACACTCTACTGACTGAGCCAGCCAGGCACTCTGAGTTGCTATTTTTTGCTACACTGTTGCTCTTATAGGTTATCATAAACTTGTGATATCATTTTTCTTCATTTTCCAAATACTGATATTTTATATAAAGAAAAGTTTTAGGATTTCAATGATCAGTGCCTCAGGAAAGCATTGATGAAATTGTGTTTTGGCTCAAATGCCTGTATAGTATAGTTTTACTTTTTTTTTTTTTAAAGATTTTATTTATTTATTTAACAGAGAGACACAGCGAGAGAGGAAACACAAGCAGGGGGAGTGGGAGAGGGAGAAGCAGGCT
>NW_028035224.1:0-532 GCF_054177405.1 Leptonychotes weddellii | reverse complement strand
TGGGGCGCCTGGGTGGCTCAGTTGGTTAAGCAACTGCCTTCGGCTCAGGTCATGATCCCAGGGTCCTGGGATCGAGTCCCACATCGGGCTCCCGGCTTGGCGGGGAGCCTGCTTCTCCCTCTGACCCTCTCCTCTCTCATGCTGTTTCTCTCTCTCTCGCTCTCTAATAAATAAATAAATAAAATCTTAAAAAAAAAAACTAAAACATTTTGTTGAGATAAAGGGGGTCACTTAAATAATTTGCCGAAAGGTAAAGAACAGCCAAGGCAAAAGAAGCACAGAGAGTAGTATAAATCTAGACTATCTGCTTTGCAATCTGTACTTTGTTCATTTCCAGGCTATTGTTTACTCCGTGGTTTCTCTTGCCAAGCTCGGCTTCCACGAGTCAGGACCCCCCCAGTTAGCCTGTACCATGTTCAAGTCCAGGGTGCCAGAGTAATAGGTCTCTATGCTTATAGTTCTCCATTAGTTTCCTGATTTTCTGGGATAACTTGATATCAAAATTTACCTCCCTTTCTTGGTTTATTCAAAC
>NW_028035223.1:0-532 GCF_054177405.1 Leptonychotes weddellii | reverse complement strand
TTTCTTTTTTCAAAAAAATTGTGTGAATGACGATAGCCTGTCATCCATACGACCCAAGTCATATGACTTGGAACCAGCTGACTGAATTGTCTGTGATTTTGCGCTCTTCTTTCTTTGTATAATGTTGCCTCTGAAATAACAGTACACTCAACAGTCTTTTCTAAGAACTCGTAAAACCAGTCTGGGATTGAAAATTTTTAAAAGGGCACTGAAGAAAGGACTTGTAAAGACCTGAAATAGCAGATGTGAGAAAGAAAATGGCTTGAAAGAAGTGGCATGAAAACCAAAGTATTTTTCTCTTCAAATTTTGTCTTGTTTCAAGTGTATAATTCCCTTGTGATGGGCTCAAAACATTAAGAATATTCCTGCAAAGAAGTTGTTAGTTGGAAATGAAGTGCCTGGGTACAATAATCATATGTATGATTAAAATATGTAAAACATATATAAAAACAAGAACACTGCAGTGAAGGACCACCACAGAATGTTAAGGGGAAACTGTCGGTAATATGGGGGCAAAAATGAATAATTTTAA
>NW_028035222.1:0-532 GCF_054177405.1 Leptonychotes weddellii | reverse complement strand
GCCTAACATGCAGTCCACAACAAATTCCTACCAGCCATAATAAAGAGTCTTCAGTAAACACCCAACATTCAGTGGGATATTGGCATGCAGTGGAGATGTTGGAGGAGACATACCTTAGCAGTAGGACTGAACTTTCCCTAGAGTGAAGGTTACTGTAGGCACATCCAAGGGAGGCTTAATGCTAGGCCTCCAAGAAATCAAACTGACACACAAGTGACTTGACTGCCTGTAAAAGAAAGTCTACCTGTCTTTAAAAGAATGCAATAAATCCAAGTACTTACAATGTAACATATAATATAACCAGCACCCAATCAAAAATTACTAAACATGCAAAGAAGCAGGTAAATATGACCCATGAAAGAGAGAAAAAGAAAACTACAGACAATGATGACTTATAAAGAAACATGCAAAATCCTCAACAAAAGAGTAGCAAACCTTTTTTTTATATTTTTTATTGTTATGTTAATCCCCATACATTACATCATTAGTTTTAGATGTAGTGTTCCATGATTCATTGTTTGTGCATAACACC
>NW_028035221.1:0-532 GCF_054177405.1 Leptonychotes weddellii | reverse complement strand
AAGGAAAGAGAAGTTTTCTCAGTCAAACAAAAGTTAAAGAAATTCATGACCACTAAACTAGTCCTACAAGAAATGTTAAACTGGACTCTCTGGGTGGAAAGGAATGACCATAAGTAAAAGTAAAAGTAAAAAAAAAAAAATTAAAAAAAAATAAGATGCACAAAAGCAGTAAAAAATAACTATATCTATAAAAATTGGTCAAGGGATTCACAAAATAAAAGAATGTAAAATATGACACCATATACCTAAAATGTAGAGGTGGAGTTGGAGGAGGAGTAAAGAATAGGTTCAAACTAAGTGACCATCAAATTAATATAGACTGCTGTATGTATAAGATGTTATATACAAACCTAATGGTAACTACAAATCAAAACCTTAGTAATAGATATGCAAAAAATAAAGAGAAAGAAATTCAAGTATATCACTAAAGAAAGCAAGAAAACTGTGAGAGTAGAGAGCAAGAAAAGAAAGGAACAGAGAAGAACTACAAAAACAACCATAAAGCAAGTAACAAAATGGCAATAAGTACATA
>NW_028035220.1:0-532 GCF_054177405.1 Leptonychotes weddellii | reverse complement strand
TCCGTGCACTTAAATGCAGCTACTTTCACCGCAGTGGTTTTAATCCAGGTCAGTGAGTGTGTATCGGCAAAGCTGGGCTGCTGGGGTGATTTGAAGGAGTTAGCCTTGCCCTCAGGGAGCAAGGGTGACCAAACTCCAGGCCTGAACCAGAACAAGATGGGGAGTGTTTGCGATGTAGGTCAGCAGGTCAGGGCTGCAGGGCGCGCAGGGAGGGGCTGGGGAGAGGACAGTATGAGCTGGAGGGCCAGAGCAGGCTTTAGGGGTGAGGCAGGGCAGGGAGCACCCTGAGACATGAGCAGGAGCCGGGGTTGCTGGGGGAGGGGGCGCCACTGCGTGGGTGCTCGCATGTAGCCAGGAGCATTCAAGCACATAAGCAGACTGTGGGAAGGTGTACCTGAATCCCACTCACACACACATGCTCACACGTGCATGCACGGTCCCCCACGGGCACGGGGACATGCACACGCGTGCAGCCTTGGGCCGGAATGTGCCTCCTCTGCCCGCCCCAGCCCTGAGCCCAGCTGACACCCAG
>NW_028035219.1:0-532 GCF_054177405.1 Leptonychotes weddellii | reverse complement strand
CAATGTGTGTCTCCAGCTGAGACACGTTAGAGTTGCTGCAGTCAAGCCTGGTTCTCGAATCACAGCCCCACCTGACACTCCCAGCTCGTCCAGGCCATCTTGCACGAGCCCCCTTTTGCTTCTCTTCTCTTTCCTTCTCCATCCTTCCGGACCATATGGCCCATTTGACTCTTTCATGCACTCATCCACCTGTGCCTTCATTCACTTACCAAACACTTAACTTTTGTCTCCTGGTTTTCCTCGGTCAGGCACTGTCCCGAGACACAGGAAATACAGTGGTCACTAAAACAGACTGCTGCCGGCAGCTGACATTCTGGCAAGGGGCAGACACTAGAGGTCACTTACTGTAGGCCTCCACTTACGGGAAACATCCAGAAGAGGTAATCTGTAGAAACAGCATGCAGCTTGGTCATGGCCAGGCCCCGAGGGGGGACGTGGGGGGAACCTGCCCCGTGGGTGGGGGGTTTTCTTTTGGAGGGATGGAAATATTTTGGAAATAGGTGGGGCAGGTGGTCGTACAACATTGCAAACA
>NW_028035218.1:0-532 GCF_054177405.1 Leptonychotes weddellii | reverse complement strand
AAAGTTGACCTGATCGATTATTTCATGTCAGTGATCCAACATTTTACTCCTGACAATAGGTCAGTTTAGTTAACCTCATTTCAGGAGCCAGTGATAAAGACGTACTTTTCAGTTAGCCCTGTGACACAAGTAATGTGATTAAATGAGGCATTTATATGAAATCAAATGAAATATGCTTCATGATCAGATAGACTATTAAGCCAGGTTCTGACTTCTAAGGGTAGCCAGTTGAGCACACTTCTGGATGTCAGATTTGAAGCATCTTCAGACAGAGTGAGGGCAGGTAGGGGCAACCTGACAGATCTTCCTTGTTTATAGTTTAAATGCCGTTGGTAATATTTCAGTGGCCCATAGAGTGACAGCCCTAAGACTGTCTATGCATGAGCTATTATGACAATTCCTTTTTATCAAGTCATTCATATTTTTAAAAAAGATTTTATTTATTTATTTGACAAGAGACATAGCAAGAGAGGGAACACAAGCAGGGGGAGTGGGAGAGGGAGAAGCAGGCTTCCCGCTGAGCAGGGAGCCC
>NW_028035217.1:0-532 GCF_054177405.1 Leptonychotes weddellii | reverse complement strand
GGGGGGCGCGCCTCTCCGCCCGGGGCCGGCGCTGTGGAGGCGGTCAGCACGGCTCCCCTCTCGGCCCCGCTCCCCGGGCTTCACACGCTTGGACTCCTGCGGTCCCCAGGGACGCCCCCATTTCACAGGTGTGGAGACTGAGCACAGGCAGGTGTGCTGGATCGGCGCAACGTGGGGTCTGTCGCCAGTCACAGAAACGTGACTCCTCCCGAAGCCGGGCCAGTGGGACCAGATGCATCCCTCTGCACGACTTTGAGAAAAAAACCCTTCAGATCAAACTGAATTCCTCAGTCTCTGGCTTGTACGAGAGACCGGCCGTCAGTGTGCCCTGGGCCCGGTGTGGCGGGGGCTCCGCAGAACTTTCTGCGCCGATCACTCTGAATACGCCTCGCATCTGAGGTGGCAGGCGCTTGGGGCTCCTGCCCCTGAGGAACCGAGGTTTTAATTCTGTCTAATTTGCATTAGAATTGAAGAGCGGGCAGGCAGCCGCTGCGAAGGGCCCTCAGCCCCTCTTCCTCGCACCCCAAAGACG
>NW_028035216.1:0-532 GCF_054177405.1 Leptonychotes weddellii | reverse complement strand
AAGCCCCAGGAGGGTGCAGCACCTGAATGATCCAGGGCCCCTCCAATGGGTGATTTTCTCTGAGGCTCCTCAGCCACAGCGGCGTGGGTACAAGGCACACAGGCAGTCGTGTTACCCCACAGTGGGGAGTAAGGGGGTTCTTGCCAGCCCAGTGCAGCAGTGGGAAGGAAGGACCGTTCTGGGGATATGTGACTGAGGTGACACACCCCTGATTCTAAACTGGGTTAAGAAAGGACACGCAGGCTGCAGGCACCTGATGGACTAGGAGGGCGAGGAGCTGCGTGCATTTCCCTCCCTGTTCTGTTTGGCTGGGGCAGTCCTACAAACTTCTCCCAGTGACCCTTTCCCACACCATCCACTTATTGCATTGTCTGCCTGATTAGTCTTTTTTATAAGGAGAACCAGTTCCATCCCCAAGTGGACTGACAGGGTTTTTTAAAAAATTTTTTTATTGTTATGTTAATCACCATACATCATTAGTTTTTGATGTAGTGTTCCATGATTCATTGTTTGTGCATAACACCCCATGCTC
>NW_028035215.1:0-532 GCF_054177405.1 Leptonychotes weddellii | reverse complement strand
ACTTCTTCTTTGCCAATTTGGATGCCTTTGATTTCTTTTTGTTGTCTGATTGCTGTGGCTAGGACTTCCAATACTATGTTGAATAGCAGTGGTTTACACACTTATTCTTTGCTGGGTACTAAGCTAGTGGCACACAAGATAGACACAGTCTCTGCCTATAGTGACATATTTGATTTGCCATCATTTGCTGGTCCTCTTAGGCCCTTGGGTGATAATAATAAGTAGTTGAGCACTTACTGAATAGCAAGTTCTGTATTCATCTCATTTAATCATTCACAAAATTGTTATGATGGGGAAACTATTATATTTCTGTTCTATAGAGAGGAGAGTGACGTGCAGAGCTGTCCAATAATTTGGTCAACATTTTAAATCTCATAAATGATGTAGTAGGGACTTAGACCTCCAACACTCTTGAGGGAAGCAGGCAGTTATGTAAAGAGAATATTAAAATAGAATACGATAAGTTTTCTAATACAGGATTTGACAAAGTTTTATGGGAGCTCATAGAATAGAGTGACAATCTGTCAGTATC
>NW_028035214.1:0-10038 GCF_054177405.1 Leptonychotes weddellii | reverse complement strand
GATGCCTTCTTTGGAAAAATGTCTGTTCATGTCTTCTGCCCATTTCTTGATTGGATTCTTTGTTCTTTGGGTGTTGAGTTTGATGAGTTCTTTATAGATTTTGGATACTAGCCCTTTATCTGATATGTCATTTGCAAATATCTTCTCCCATTCTGTCAGTTGTCTTTTGGTTTTGTTGACTGTTTCCTTTGCTTTGCAAAAGCTTTTTATCTTGATGAAGTCCCAATAGTTCATTTTTGCCTTCGCTTCCCTTGCCTTTGGCGATGTTTCTAGGAAGAAGTTGCTGCGGCTGAGGTCAAAGAGGTTGCTGCCTGTGTTCTCCTTTAGGATTTTGATGGACTCCTGTCTCACATTGAGGTCTTTCAACCATTTGGAGTCTATTTTTGTGTGTGGTGTAAGGAAATGGTCCAGTTTCATTCTGCCAGAAGTAATTTCTGCCCTGCACTCTGCCAGCTACCCATAATATAAAACATTCTAGGCATACCACTGAGGCCTGGAGGAAACAACTCTATGTGGACTGTTTTCAGACATTCAGTGTCTAATGACTAGGATATTATGGGAAAGGTGAGAGACTTGAGTCAAGAAGGAAAAACGGAACAATTTTCCCAAAGGAAAAAAAACATGCACAGTGGAAAATAGAGGGATAAAAAAGCTCCATTGCTGTGTAATTCCATCTGTGAGAGCCATGGGAGGCTCCTTGCTGATGTCTGAGGGACTTTTTCTTTCCCTTTGTTGGTAACTGCACTTATAATTCCTCCTAAATGTTCCAGAACTTAATCCTTCAATGTATTATTTTCTAGTCCATCCTTGTTCTTAATTTAAAAAGGTTAATGGGAGGGTTTTGAAAGAAATGTGACTTATAAGTCTTATAAATTCATATAATTCACAGTCCAAGTTACTACCTGACATTGCTTTGAGATGATTAACTACTTCGCATTATTAAATGCTCCAAAGAGCAAACTCCGTGGAAAGGAAACTCTTGTATTAAATAATGTATTAAAAAACACAATAAATAGTTAAGCCCCCTGTGTTCAAACAGTAAGTTGTTAGCCCGTACATTAAATAAAATTATCAATCACATACTGTTCTTGACATAAGATTTATAGTTACATTATTATTTCGTCTTTTGATTTTCCACAAGAACTTATGGAATTTATTGGTTCTTGAGAAGTAACAGCTTATATAACAGAATCATTTTTTTATTCTAACATGTGTATTTTAAAGGCAATAAAAATGATTTTATTTCAATTATTATTGTTATTATATTTTAAAAGCTTAATTTAGAAGTTCTCCATTTTCTGATGGGTAGACAAAATCTAATACAGCATGCCTTTCTCACTAGAAAATATCTTTTTATTTTTTTTAGATGTTGCTTTTTTAAAAAAAGTATTGATTTTTAAGAATTAAATGCAGTGATCCTGTCCCTTCCTCATGGTTGGTTCTGACTCCACCTCTTTCTTTCACAGAGACATATGAGATATAGAATTTATACTCTTTTTTTTTTTAAGATTTTATTATTTCATTTGAGAGACAGAGAGTGGAGAGGGGCAGAGGGGGAGGGAAAAGGACAAGTGGATTTTGCACTGAGCCTTGAGCCCAATGTGGGGCTCAATCCCACAACCCTGAGATCATGACCTGAGCTGAAACCAAGAGTCAGATACTCAACTGGCTGAGCCCCCCAGGCACCCCGGGCCTATACTCTTTGCTTCCACTCTTATTCAACATTCAGAAAACTAACTTTCCTTGAATGACTATGCTGTAGGAATACAGGGTTGCCTTAGATATGTTACTTATCTTGTCTAATGTGTAAACAAATGGTACTACATTGCCACAGAGATTATTAGAGTGGTAATTGTTATCACTCACCCCTCTACTCCTTTATATCTTTCATTAGACTCCACTGCAGAATGTGCTCATGTAATGATCTCAAATATTTTACAATTATTAGAATCCAGTGGTATCTTCTTAATCTTCCTCGTTTCTACATTTTCTATGGCATTTGACAAGTATTAACACTAAGGTCCAGCATGGATGAGTAGCATGGATGGAAAGTTTCATTTATCTCTCTCTAAAAAGATCCCTATAATAGCAGAACTTTGTTTCCAGGATTAGATGGGCTTTCTGACATCTCCATAGCCTCTGGCTCCCATGTCCCATGGCCTCTCTTTCCCCTACATGTTCATGGTGTGGCTCTTGCTCATGACTTTCACTCTGATGTGTGAATTTCTAGGTCCTTCTTATTTGGTCTTTTTCAGTGTCTGTTGCTGTACCACTTTTTTGACTGCTGTTAACACAACAGTCTCCATCTCCTTCTGGCCGATCTCATGGGAGGAGTTCAAGGTTCACTTCTTATTGACTCTTAGACCTAGACCTCTAGCCATAACTTCTTTTTGCAGTCTCAATATGTTTTTCCAACTGTGTGCAAATTTGGTTCACCCTGAAAGGGTTTGCAGTCATTTCAATATTAAGTTAAAAGTGAAGGTATTTTTTCCACATGTATGAATTGATAATGTATTCCATTTCGTGGCTTTGAGCAAGTTAATTAAAGTTTTCTCTAAGTTTCCTCATTAAAAATTAAATGTTTAATTTGAGGAAACAAAAATATCTTCACAGTTGGGTCACTTTTAAAGGTCCACTCACATTCTCCTCCCTTAGACTCATCTGTCCCCTATCTTTCCTTTTTTTTGTTTCAAGTCAGTTTTTTGGGCCATGGACCAGGGTAGAAAAGACTTAAGAACAAATATAGAGGAGAATCTGATGTTGTCTGTTGGCCAAGACTTTCAGTTCAGTTTAGCTTTTTTTTTTTTTTAATTTTACTTCTTTTTAAAAATAGGAATATCTAACACAATTAAGAAAAATTCTAATTTGAGGTTCCAAGACTTCATCTTAACTAGGGTTCTCTTAAAAGAGCTTCATGCATAATATGCTCCACTTTATTAAACGCACATTTTTTTTCCAGCTTATATGTGATTAAAAACCAGGGAAGTAGACTAAGTAAGACGTGGAGATATTGATAGGCTGTTCTCAAAGAATATGCAGGAATGGGTGCAGGGGAAATATTTGCCACAGTTTTCCCAAAAGAAATGACCACTAGAGTCAAAGAAACTTTAAGAAACAAAATGGCTTTTCCTTTCATAAGTCAAATTGGAAACTCACTGACAAATATATTTATTCACTTATTTAAAAACATTTGTTAAATAACTACTGTGTTTCAGGAAGCTAGAGCATCTGTAACTAACAGACAGACAAGTGCGAATTTTAGGGAGAAATGTATTAAATGCTTTATTAATAGGCTAGTACTGAAAACTGCTGTCCTGAATGCTAGGTTCCCCCCACCACCACCACCATCACATGCTCCATATTTAGGAACATAAAAGGATATCATGGGCCAGAAAGAAGACCTGAATAGAAATGAGGAGTTTCCTCCTCAGGGTAGCAGATACACACAAAAAATTGAACATCTGCATTTGACGAAGGGGAGCTGACTGCACTCATGTTCAGCTTATGATCTAAAAAGGAGTTCAATGGAAATAATGAGCCCACTAGGGTGCATTAATGGGAATTTATTGCAGAAGATAAAAAAATGAGTAAAAATAACTTGTGTTCTCAGTCCAAACTAAGGAAAAATAAAAGTGAGGCATAAAATGTTGGAATAAAATATTAATAAGAGAAAAGCCCAAGTATATAATTTAAAAAGAAAATGTACAATGAGGGTTTAAAACTCTATTCAAACTGGCTTACAGAACATTGATTCAATAATGTTGAAGAAATATATAAAGAATTCATTCGGAATCAGATGAAAATGTGGCCAGTGAAGAGGCACAAATCACAAGACAGAGAATAAAAATTCAACACAAACATGCTTGAGTTTCCTTAAGAAAGCACAACTAACAACTTAGAAATAATAATCAAAGAAATAATAAAGGAATGTTTTTTCTGAAATGAAGAAAAATCAGGAACTACACGAAGAAGGAACTCACTATACATCTAGCAACCAAAAATATCCAAGACTTCTAACCAGCCTAGAGCTGACAGCTGTTGTTTCAGATCTGCAGCCCCAAATCCCAGGAGCAAACAGCAAGAACACTTTTCTTCTGTGTCTTTGGAGTCGCTGGTGCAGCCCTGTGATCCCATGTGTGAGTTAGCTGGGAGGAGGCGGGGGCTGATCCAGGTGGGGCTTGGCAGATTGACCATCACAGGTCTGATGCGCATTTTAAACTGAGACCTGGGCTGAAGGGCTAGGCACCTCCCACGATTGCCCTTCTCATGGCCATAGCAAAGACACGAAGGGCACATGCAAACACACGAGCACACATCAGAGCCTTGCTTGCATCACACCTCTTCACATTCTACTTATGAACCAAATCGCATTGTTGAACTACTTCAAACAGATTCTGTAAGCAAATCGGGTCTATCCAGTGCAGGCTGAAATAACTGCCATTTCTTAGAAGAGCTCTGAGTTTAACAAAAAAAAAAAAAAAAACACTTATGGGGCGCCTGGGTGGCTCAGTTGGTTAAGCGACTGCCTTCGGCTCCGGTCATGATCCTGGAGTCCCGGGATCGAGTCCCGCATCGGGCTCCCTGCTCGGCGGGGAGCCTGCTTCTCCCTCTGGCCTTCCCCCCTCTCATGTGCTCTCTCATTCTCTCTCTCAAATAAATAAATAAAATCTTTAAAAAAAAAAACAAAAAAACTTAAGTCAGGAGCAACCAGAAGAGAATACCTACGCCATTCTTTGCTGTGATGAAAGATATTCTTTCATGTATTCATGCATCCATTTAATAACTCTACCAGGTTAATTTTATGTTTCTTGTGTAATCCTTTATCTAAATTAAATGTAATCTGTAAACTATTGGCAAAGGATATAGTTTGAATTTTATCCTCACTGAACAAGAGCTTTGATTCTGTTGTCTTTTTTATTCTAATAACATATTATTCCTCCTTTTCGTAGTGATTCATTTGTTTCTAAATATAAAAATGTGTGGTTTTGCTTTGATGAGATTTAGAATTATATCACCTCTGTGATTCATCACTCATCTCTAGAAGAAGATAGGCAATTTTGGTTAAATCACTCCTGAAATAATAAGCCTAAAGTCTTCTTTCCTGGCTTTCACAAAAATCTAAAGAGAGCTGACCTGCTAATAAAATACCATTTATGTAGCAATCCCTGGGTGTCTTATGAATGTTCTCACTAAATCAGATTCACCAGCACTACAAAATGAAAAGTACTACTTGGAAGAAAACATGTGAGGGATTCCAAATGTGAGATATTGTGTGTGTGTGTGTGTGTGTGTGTGTGTGTGTGTGAGAGAGAGAGAGAGTACATGTGAGTGTGTGTGTGTGTGTTGCATTATCTTACAATAATTACTGGGGATGTACAAAATTTTGCATATTTTAAGAAGTAATAACAAATACGAAGAAGGCATCATAAGAAGAGATGTAAGCAAAGAGACACTTTTGTGTATTGTTTCTGGAAGTTGCAACCACTGTAGCCATTCTAGATAGAGAATCTGACAGTGCTTAGTGAACTTAAGTATAAATTGTTTTTATTCGAGAATGGCATTATGAAATTTAGAAAGACATGCAGGTGAGGGAAGGTTGGGTTTTATCAATCAGAAATAAAATGCATTATAACAAATGAGCAAAACATTCTAAAACAAAGGTATTATTGCCAATAACTCTGGTTACTGTAGCCACTCCTTACGTGTACAACACACAGCAGTAAAAAATGTCCGCAAATGAAATAAATAACATTTGAGACCAAAACAGAGAGCTCTGAATTGAAGGCAGTACTAACGTGGTTAAGATTGTAGGTAAAGGGCCTGGATTAGTGAATTTAAAAAATTTACTGCACCTGAATTCAGGTTTAAGACTACACTTTCAACATGATATATTCTGGTCAAGATCAAAATTTTCTGTGATCTGTATTGTCTCACCTGTCCTGCTGAACACCTTGAAATAGAGTCAGAAGCTTGAATTCTTGCTTGGGGCAAGCTGATAGCTGAGCTCAGTGAAGCCCCCTTAAAGCCTCCGGCAAGAACACAAGCCCCTTCTCACAGTGCAGCATTTTTGTTGCCCCAGAGGAAGGAAGACCTAGTATGTCGGGTTTTGAGTTTTTCAAGAAAAGATAGAAACAAAACTGCTTGCATGAATCTCCTGATATTTAAATGCATTTGGTGTTATCTTCAGAATTCAGGAGCACAGACTTAAATAAATAATACTACTCAGCATACAATACACAGTTGTAATCAATTCTCTAAGTCCTAGATCTTGTTTTATTTCCTTCATTTTTATATTTCATTATATGTCATTTTTAATCCAGTTCAACTGGTTTATTTTATTTTATTATGCCCTTCCCTCCTACTCTGGGCACACATTCCTTTCACTCCTTATGTACTCCTTTGAAGCATCCTCTATGTTTTAGTCACTGATATCCTTAGTGGTAATATTATGGGTTAAATTATGTCCACCCCCCAAAAAGAAATGCTGAAGTCCTAATTCCCAAGACTGCAGAATGCGACTACATTTAGAAATAGGGTTGTTGCAAATTTAACCAAGGTGAGGTCATTAGGGTGGATACCCTCATAAGAAGGGGACATTTGGGATGCCTGGGTGGCTCAGTCTGGTTAAGCGTCTGCCTTCAGCTCAGGTCATGAGCCCAGAGTCCTGGGATCAAGTCCCGCATCAGGCTCCTTGCTCAGTGGGGAGTCTGCTTCTCCCTCTCCCTCTGCCCCTCTCCCCTGCTCCTACATGCAAGTGTGCTCTCTCTTCTCTCTCAAATGAATAAATAAAATCTTAAAAAAAAAGGGGGGGACATTTGGATGCAGTGGCAGATATACACATGGGATGAACACCATGTGAAGGTAAAAGAAGAGGTGAGATGATGCTTCTACAAACCAAGGTATGCTGCAGACTACCAACTAACAGCAGATGCTGGAGGAAGGCATGGAACAAATTCTCCCTCAGAGTCTTCAGGAGGAACCAGCCCAGCAGACACCTTGATCTCATGCTTCTGGCCTCCAGAACTGTGAGACAATACATATCTTTTGTTTAGGCCACCCAGTTTGTGTGACTTTGTTACAGCAACTCCCACACACTAATACAGATAGCCCTTTAGCTTGTCTACTTATCCCACGGTGATCAATAATGCTCTGATAAATGTAGTGATAGTTTTTCTGAGTTATAGGTCTTAGAATAGGATAGCTGCTTCATATGGTATATCCACCATTAATTCCATTAAATATTGTCAGGCTTCTCTCCAGAATTGCTCTACCAGCTTACACTTCCACTAGAGCACAGGGCAGGTGTCCCTTGCTCCCTTCTGAGGCATTTTTTAGATCTGGCAGCCTTTTGTCATGTGCTCTTCATCTGCACTGCATTTCCCATTTTCAGGAAATTATCTATTCATAACATTGAGTCTTTTTCTAATTGAAGAGTAGGATGATTCTTTTTTTTTTTTTAGTATTCAGAAACTAAACTGCAAGTACTTTCTCCCACTCTTTTGCTCTTTTTAATTTTTTATGTCGTCTTTTGATGAACAGAAACTTTTATGAATATTTTCCGTTAGAAAAAAAATGTATGAATCTTTTCCTTCATGGCTTGTGCATAAAAATATATAGCTTAAGAATTTTCTGCCTACCCTGAAATCAGAGTGCTATCCCCCCCCTAAATTTGCCTCAAAATTTTTAAGGTTCGCTTTACACATTAAAGTCTCTGAGTCACATGAAATTGATTTTTCTGGATGGTGTAAAGTAGCAAAAACTTTTATTTTCTCATGTTTCAGAGATATTTATTGTCCGATCCATTCTTTCTCGCTGGTATATAATGCCAGCTTTGTCAGGAGTCATACTTCTAGGTATTCATATTTCTATTTCTAGACTCTTGATCTATTTTCCTATCCATGAACCAATGTCATGTAGCTTTATGCACATGGATCTACAATAGTATATGGCAAAACATTTTCTTTAGCTTTCTACATAAATTTAAAAAGCAGTTTGAGTTCCACAAAAATTCCTATGGGAATTCTGATTGGAGATGTGGTACCTCAAAATTTGCATCATCAAATAACCATAATGTCAACTGTCCAAACAAGGACAAGTTGGAGAGTTGCCAACATCTTTATTATTGCTCGATGATTTTTATATGGCTGCTTTAAAATACTGTTCAAAAACTATTTTAAAAAATAAAATCATTTCTAAAACATGAGAGTAGCATATATTATTTACTTCAAAACATTTTATAATCATTTTATATTGATAATTTGACCATGAAATATAACAAACAAATTACGTTTGGGATATGTAAACATATTTTGGTGTTTGTTTTTCATATCAGACTTAATGCTGTATCCCTGGTTATTTCTAAAGATTTTTTTTATTTGTTTACCACGCTCTTAATTATTTCTTAGTCATTCAAAAGTGTACATTTATTCAATGTCAAATTTTATGGTAATTAAATTTGGAATTGTTGACATCAATCAGTTTATCTCACTGGACTATAATATGCTTCATAAAAAATCTTATCACTATAGGTGCTAATAGACTAGCAAAGTGAAGGACAATTTCTGTTAGAAGATATTCTCGATTATAACTTTGTCACATGCAATGTACTAATTTTACAACTTGATTAATTCCACAAAAACTGTCTTTTGGCTTTCTTTCAGAGACACTTTCTTTAGCAAATATTTTTTACAGACCATTTATCAAATAATGATTTGTCTCTGTGGTTATTTGATTGTTTTGCCATATTTAGGTGCTACAGAACTAAAAGACTTCTTATATGCATTGATCCTGATATAAAATATAAATTGATTTTATTAAATATAAGAACCTATTAAATTATTCTTTCCACAAGTCAAAATATCCTAAATCATAAGTATAAATTTAAATATTAAAACATGTACATCATTATTTTCAGATAATCAATGAAATCATTTTCTATAAACTTGTTTAATGTATATGGATGTTATTTAATTTTCAAAAACATATTTTAAAATTGTTTGCAAAAAATTATTTTATGGATCTACCAATATAATAAAACCAAATTTTTAGTCAACAAATATGTGTTTAATTTGTATTATTTTATTTATTCTTTAACAACCCCTTTCACTCTCCAGAGTGACCTAATAGGATAATAAATTATGTAGTCAGTGTATATATATATATATATATATATATATATATATATATATACACACACATACGATTATAAATAAAACTTTCTCATTTCATTATAAATATCTTATTTTGAATGAATAAATATCTCATCATTATTTAAATATTTCTAGCTGCTGGTTGATTTTTTTCCCCCACATATATACTTCACAGTATCCAATTCCAATTTGTCCTATGTTTTCTTATCCTAAAATTTTATTTTTTCATGAAAAAAAAAACCCCACATTTTTTGTAACATTCTAGGACCAAAATTTCCTAAGACAATAACACACTTAGGTGAATTACAGGCACAGTTAGATACCAGCTACACTCTTGAGAAGGGTTAAAATCAAGAAGACTGATAAAACCAAGTATTTACAAGGACATAGAACAATCGAGACACGTGTTGACAGGGAGAGTGTAATATAGTACATCTACCTTGGACAACAGGTTTTTCAGTTTCTTATAAAATGAAATTAATGTCCACAAAGTCTTGAGCAAAGAATGTTTATAATAGCTTTACTGATGGTAACAAAAAAGTGGAAATAATAACTAAAACTGGAACCCAAATGTCCATCAACAAATAAATAGATAAATAATTTTGTTGTATTCTTAAAATGGGACACTACTCAGCAAGAATGAATGTATTGCTGATACGCATATTTGTGTGTATATATATGTACATATATATATAACAGTATGGATGAATCTCATAGACATTTTATTGAGTGAAAGAAGCCAGATATTAAAATACACAGTGTTCTGATAAAAATCAGAACAGTGGTTTCCTGAGGAGGGAGGTATGACATGAAGCAAATAGGTAATGGATGCAAAAGGGTATCAGTATATCTTGATTGACTTGTTTACAGGGGGTCACATTTGTCAAAC
>NW_028035213.1:0-532 GCF_054177405.1 Leptonychotes weddellii | reverse complement strand
TATTAAAAAAGAGATAGGAGAATGAGGATTTTTTTTTCATTTAAAATGGCAAGTGTTGATATTATTGGCAGGTTCGTTCCTTTTCAAGATATAAAATGCTACAAAACTTACAACAGACGAACAAAGGGAATGAATAGATAATTTACCCAAGATTAATAATAAAAATAAATATATATGAAGCAATATTTACCCAAACTGAGAATTAAAATATTCAAAATAGTAAATAATGAACTACTATTTTCCCCACGGTACTTTTGGGAAAAATATACAGTAATTAATAACAATGAAATCAAGGTAAATTGGTACACTCATACATGGCATATGACCTTGTTTAATATATTATTTAGACTTTAGCATGCAGGCATATACATATTTATTATTTATATAATATACTCAAAAGCATATCTCTTAATGAGATAGTTCAAAGGAAAAAATAAGATGCTTATAATGGACATTATTTTTTTCTCACTAGTCCTTGGTTAGAGTTTATTTCCAGATTAACTTTGGAGAACTAATAATAAGTATTCTCTGT
>NW_028035212.1:0-532 GCF_054177405.1 Leptonychotes weddellii | reverse complement strand
GGTTAATTAACTTGTCCAAGGCCACCTTGCTGGTGAGAGTTAAATGCAGGACATGTCACATGATACTTGTGATTGCAAATGCAGGCTGTATTGTATTGTTTACACCCTTGTCCCCTTCACTTGTGACCTGTTTCCTGGTGACATGGACCATATCACATTCCTCTGTATTTATTGCAGTAGTCTCATGATGGGTCAAAATACATGTCTGACCAAAAGAAATTATTTTTTGTTGTAGTAAGACTGGAAAGGGTTGCTTTTTAAGGAAGACTGGAGAAAGGATGACTTAATAGATTATAAAATGGTGATGCTAGGGGAACTCTGAGGGTCTGTGTGGGTCCTTTTGGGCTATCTAGTGTCTTACCTATCTCCCACCACCTGTACAGAACCTGTAGGTTTGGTGATGTTCAAAGATTCAGTCTCTTTCTATCCCGTGAGTCTGAACCACTTGTAGACTGACTCAAGGAGTCAGATCAAAATAGAAGGAGAGTTACATATTTTCATGTAAAAAATGTAACAAATTATATTTATTAAT
>NW_028035211.1:0-532 GCF_054177405.1 Leptonychotes weddellii | reverse complement strand
TAAGTGGGGCACTTGGATGCTTTTTAATTTAGAGAAGATAATATACATCCTTTTATCAATAAACAAGTGCTAAACTTTGTGCCGTGTTTTTAGTAAGATAGCATTTATCTACAGATTTCCCCTTTCATACAATTTTCCATAGTAAATTTATTCTCAGAAACATAGATATCTAGCTTTTCTCTAAACTTATAAAATAATTACAAACATTAATTTTGCTTGGGAAGATATAAAAGAATTATACATTTTGGATAACCAATGACCCATAGACATATGTTGAAAATATTTGCAAGGCATAGTGCTAACTTCTAGGTGCTTTTAAAAGAATTATGTAAACTTAATTTTCTTAATGTTTCATAATCTAGTCGTCTCCTGGATTTTTTTTTTTTTAAGATTTTATTTATTTATTTGACAGAGAGAGAGCACAAGTAGACAGAGTGGTAGACAGAGGGAGAGGGAGAAGCAGGCTCCCTGCTGAGCAGGGAGACCAGTGTGGGGCTTGATCCCAGGACCCTGGGATCATGACCTGAGCTGA
>NW_028035210.1:0-532 GCF_054177405.1 Leptonychotes weddellii | reverse complement strand
ATCTACTTTTGCAGCAAGAAAGAGAAACTTATTAAGCAAAATTAAATAAAAGTAAAATTTTCTTTTTATTGGACACAGACATACAAAGGACTCGATTGTAAGAAGTTTAGTGAGAAATCAGGGGAAAAAAGTTAACCAGATGACAATTCCCTCCAGTGTTTTTTTCTTCCTTGGGGGCTACTTATTATCTCATCTCTGCTAAATATGTGTTTCGGTTTCTAAGAAACAGAATGAGATGTATAATAGTATCATTTAGGTAAATTAAAGATACATGAACATAAAGTAGCAGCAGTCATTTTCCAAGAACATAATCACATAAAAAGATGGATATTAAAAAAAATTAAGATGATTGTCCATAGTGGTGAGAAGATTAAGCATGAAAAAAATGGAGATAGAAGAAAATCAAACAATCAGGCAAGAGAGGGAACTTTCCCTACCTAAAGATTAATATGTGCCATAAACCGAGGAGCATAATGAACTCAATTCTCCATTTGATGTCCAAATAAGCTAATGAACCAAAGTAGAAAAACAA
>NW_028035209.1:0-532 GCF_054177405.1 Leptonychotes weddellii | reverse complement strand
GTTGTTCTGTTCGTAATTTACAGCAACAAAGAATTCATTATGATTTCCATATTAGAAGTCCCAAGGTGACCCTGTAGTGGATACCAGCCCCCTGCTGTGTAGGATTCCTAACATAATAAAGAATAAAGAAAAACAACAGTACATCACAACCTGGCCTCCGGGGTAATCAATTCACATTTGTACAACGAAACAATAGCCCGGCGCAAAGCAGTGTCATCACTACAGTTTGCTGATGAAAACCCTAGGGATCCCAGGAAGTGCCTGCCTGAAAAGCAGCTGATTAATCTGAGTTACTAAGCTTGGTTAAAGGGTTATTGTTTTAATCATAATTAGCTATGAGTAGTTACTCGTGGAAAAGTTGCGGGGGGATCCAGTTCAACCCCTTGTGAGGCAGACAGCTTTTATGCTTTTGTAACCATGAATTATCAACAACTATATACAATAAAACAGAGGACCAAATGGGAGAACAGTAATGGTTTTGATTTCCAGAAGTTGGATTTAGAATCTCATTAGCTATGAAAAACTATTACAT
>NW_028035208.1:0-532 GCF_054177405.1 Leptonychotes weddellii | reverse complement strand
GGATCATGACCTGAGCTGAAGGCAGCCGCTTAACCGACTGAGCCACCCAGGCGCCGCTGACCATGACAGTTTTGATGAATACTGATCAGGTATTTTGTAGGATGTCCTTTAACTTGATTTTCCCCATGATTAGATTTTGGTTATGGGTTTCTTGAAAGAAATACTACAGAGGAAAAGTGCCATTTTTATCATATTATATTAAGGGCACATACTATCAACATGACATCACTTTTAATGTTAACCTTGATCTTCTGGCTGATAGACTGTTTGTCAGGTTTCTCCACTGTGAAGTTACTCTTTTCCCCACCTTTCCATATTGTACTTTTAAGAAGAAAGTCACTGGGTGGCTCAGTCGGTTAAGCGGCTGCCTTCAGCTCAGGTCATGATCCCAGGCTCCTGGGATTGAGTCCCACATGGGGCTCCTTGCTCAGCAGGGAGTCTGCTTCTCCCTCTCCCTCTGCCCCTGCTTGTGTTCCCTCTCTCACTGTGTCTCTCTCTGTGAAATAAATAAATAAATAAATCTTTAAAAAAA
>NW_028035207.1:0-532 GCF_054177405.1 Leptonychotes weddellii | reverse complement strand
ACTCTGAGCAGATGTCAAGGCTGGGCATCACGTTTGAGGGTGTTCAAGTGTGAAACATGAATACATTCCTCATTTCCTCTCAGATCAATGCACCTAATTTCGTGATCACTCATCTCAAGACTTGAACCACTTGCCTTTCGTGGACGCCACAGCATATACCTTGTTGGTGTCCAGAGCAGAGACCAGTGCACCCTTTCGTTAACCTGCGGGGCTTGCCTCACGTTCTTCCTGGGAAATGCTTCCATTCCCCACCTCCATCTGTCCTGGTTCCAGCTCCGTCTGCTTCTGGATCTGCTGCAGTACTAGAGCCATCCTGGTTCCAGCTCCGTCTGTTTCTAGATCTGCTCCAGTACTAGAGCCATCCTGGTCCTAGCTCCCTCTGCTTCTAGCTCTGCCCCAGTTCCGGAGCCGTCAGGTTCTAGATGGCTCTAACAGCTGCTTCCCACTGTTCAGTCCGAAGCTGTCCATCGGTATTCTAAAATCTTCTTCACCACTCTGAATCCCAGGCTTGGCTGGAGTGGAAGGCCAGATT
>NW_028035206.1:0-532 GCF_054177405.1 Leptonychotes weddellii | reverse complement strand
TTGGTTAGCCCAGTGATGGGTATTAAGGAGGGCACGTACTGCATGGAGCACTGGGTGTTATACGAAAACAATGGATCGTGGCTCACTACATCAAAAACTAATGATGTATTGTGTGGTGACTAACATAATAAAATTAAAAAAGAAAAAAAATTGAAAACACAAATGAAAATGACAACAGGGTCACAATATAAATGAAGCAAAACTGACAGAACTGAAGGGAGATATAGCCAGTTCAATGATTACAGTGAGAGATGTAAATAACCCAATTTCAATAAGGAACAGAACAACTAGTTGAAGATCAGCAAAGAAATACAAAATGTGAACAACACTACTTCAACTAGACCTAACAGACCGAAAATTCTTCTTTCAACAACAGCAAAATAGACATCCTTCTCGAGGGTACAAGGAACATTCTCCAGAATAGGTGTTAGGCCACAAATTAAATCTCATAAATTTAAAAATACTAGAATCAGGGGGTGCCTGTCTGGCTCAGTTGGTAGAGCATGCAACTCTTGATCTCAGGATTGTGAGT
>NW_028035205.1:0-532 GCF_054177405.1 Leptonychotes weddellii | reverse complement strand
ACTAGTACCCCACATGATACATGTTTTATAGTATTTAGAATTTCATGCTGTATGTCAAGTATTGATATAATAGGTATTATAATATAATGTATGTGTGGTTATAGATGGTGCAAAATGATAGGACTAAATCTCTGCTAATTCAGTGATTTATGTGAGGGGCCACAATTTTCAATAAATCCTGAATAGCACACACACACACACAAATCAACCATTTAAATTTCCTCGTTAACTAGATTTTGAATGAATTGGAAAGCTTGCCTCTGCAATTGTTTATTTGGCCTCTTTGGGGAGATTAACAAATAGAGTGCCTGTTAAAATTAAAATCAGTTTAGTCAAAGGCATCATTTTTCATATCTCTCAATCTCCACATACAAACAGGCACACCAATTAGATAACAAAACTTAAACCCATGGATAAAATTTATAACAAAATTAAGTGACAAGGTATCCCCACCAACCCCAAAACACAAGGAGGAAAGAACAAACAAACAGCTATAGTAACATCTGTATAAGTGATAGCAGAGGGAGCAAGG
>NW_028035204.1:0-532 GCF_054177405.1 Leptonychotes weddellii | reverse complement strand
CGGGGCTGTGGCAAACTGAAACCATCTAGTGCAGACAGCTAGTAGGAGACACGCAGTCTCTGCTTCACAAACCACCACCGTAAATAATTCATCTAGCGTGACTGTTTTCTGTGGAATTCTCAAGCAGCAAGTGGGTCTATTACAATGTATCATTTCCCTTTACTTCAGTAATTTACAGAGTGAAAATTTGGAAGCTTTTTTCTTCTCAAGAGACCAGAGTATATTTGTGGGTCCAAAAGCATCTTTGCAAAATAGAAGATTACCTTTATCTTTATACCAACCAGGCAAAGAATGCATTCTAATAAGCAATCGGGTGGGGGAAAAAAAAAAAACAACCCTACTGTGATTGAATTTATTTTTCCAGAGAAATGCAGGAAATAGTCATGAATGTTTCATTAAAACTCTTTCTCATCATAGATGTATATCCGTGTCCTAACAAGTACATGTTTTTTAGCACTGCAACTCTCCAAGCCAGCAAACAACTCGGTAAAATTGTCTTTAATCCCTCACAAATGACTCTGGAGTCCCACTG
>NW_028035203.1:0-10040 GCF_054177405.1 Leptonychotes weddellii | reverse complement strand
ATAAAATAAAATTAAAAGAAATAATAATGTAGTTTTATGAGTTATAGTAACCAGAGTTCCTTTTCAAGGGAACAGATCTTATATCACCCAAAGATTATCTAACATGTAAAAACAGAGTTGTTTACAGGTACTCATAATTGAAATCTCAGTGTCCACTCAATGTTTCTTGATAGACTAGGGCTACTAATTTAAATTATGTGTCCTCTGCCTTCTTACCTTGTGTCTTGTCTAGGCTTACTCCAAATACAGAATTATTCTATTTTGATCAATTTCCAATTACTTGAATGTCTTGTTCTTAACAGCTAAATGGTCTCCTGGGTGTTCTGAGTTCTTTTTAGAGACTGCTTATCACAAAGCTCAAGGCCTTTGTTGATGGTGCCACAAAGGCTCAGTCTTACTCTAGGGCAATCTGAGTGGTTCCTGGCAATCCCAGAAGCAGGAATTCCAGTGGCATGGGGAAACTTGAGACAAATGTGGACTTAGGTAACTCCAGGAAGAGAGGAAGAGGAGGAACTTGACCATCTAGAAGATTATTATCTCCTGATAGGAGGAGAGACCAACACAGAGCTTCAGAAGCTCATACTCAGATATAGCATTGATGAATGAATAATCAGGAGGGATTTTTACACCTACATAAAAATGCCACTCATCTAGTTTCATGTCAACATTTTTTATGTAGTTTTGTGATTTTTTCTGAGTATTTGAGTAAAATTCATTTTCCCACACATACCATTAGGCCAATTGGCTAGAAAGGGTTTCTTCCATGTCTCAGGATTTCTTAGATGTCTCAGGATATCATAGGCTCTGGAATCATCAGGAGGAAACAATAATTTTGAATCATCTGTGTTATAAATATTGATATGAAACTTGACAGATTGGGAGCCATAATTGTTTACTGTTTTCTGAATAGGAGAAGAATGTTCATTCTGTTCTTGAAACAAGGAAACTCTTGTGGTGGATTGATCTAAATTTGAGACAAAAACAAGCACTTGATACTTTCTTGGCTCTTATAATAAAGATAAAGAAGTGCAGAGGTATGACATAGAAGCTAAACAAAGATTCAGTTATGACTCCTCACTAAAACAAAAAAGTCCTTTGAACTTAGATAGTTTGGGGCCATGACTTACAATGTCACTCTCAGACAGTGGAGGGCAGACAGAAAAGAGGAGCCAAAAGAAAAATATCAATTATTTACCTACATGTGGCTCTCATCTTGCTGACTCATCTGACAATTTTTGAGCTCCATGCCAATTTAATATTAAATTGTTAGTAAATGCTAAAGACTAGATTGTTGCTGAAAATAAAACCATAGATTAAGAATTTAAAATGAGACTGTCATTTGTTTCTAAAAACATAATGCAGAAAAAAATGCAGAAAGAAAGCAAGGACTATATTAATTATCTATGCTACCTAACAACATTACCATAAACTTAGCAACTTACACAACACATGTTTATGATCTCACAGTTTTTGCGGGCATGTTTTAGCAGAGTTGTCTGCTGCAGGGTGCCACAAAGCTACAATCCATATATCAGCTGGGCTTGCTGGTGCCAAGCACTGTACTAGGTAGTAGAGATATAAATATGAAAAAGCCACATACAACCCATTCCTCTGTGGATTTTATAGCATAATGGGAAAGTTACATGCATAGATAGGTGATTTCAATATATTTGTTACTTAGGATGTACAAGAGCTGAGATTTGGTGATCAGATGTGAAGGGCAAGTTAAGGGAGCCAGTCAAGAAAGACACCTGGGTTTTAACTTAAGTAAAATGGGTGGCTTGAGTGCCATGCACTGATGTTTAATACATAAGAGTAACAACTATCAACAATTCACCCATAAATATACTTTCCTAGAATGAGATGATTACATTTTATTAATTCCACCTGGTCTGCTTTCCATTATACATTTACATATAAATAAATATGTACAGGAATTGTAAGTATCTCTACTAAAGAAAGACCTCATTTCTTCTAGCTTATCCTTAATTAGCAATGTCATTCCCCTGACATGGCTGACTGAGCCAAGAGTAGCTATCCAACCCCAGAGGGACCAATCCATAAACTAATCTGAATTAATCAGATTCCCTTTTGAGAATTTGAACTAAGATACTCAGAAACCTAATAAGTTGCTAGCTGAGGTAATGGTAGATCATTAGAGTAAAGGTCCATGAACTCCTACAGCTGAGCTCCCTAGAGCTTCATGTTTTCCAGACATGCTGAAATCCAGTTGCTCTATTTTCTTTAAATTTTAAAAATATTCTTTTTTTTTAAATGTCTTTATCTTGGGCTAAATTGAGTAGGATTTTATTACCTACAAACATTTTTCCTGCCAAAAACATTTTGAAGATTGTTGATTTCTACTGAGAAATCAAGGAACAAATTTTTTTTAGTTTTTTTAATTAAAAAAATTCATCATATAGATTATATATTTAAAAACCATACACTAGCTTGAGTACAAAGATCTCTATATGTGACATCATTTATTAAAAAAATAAGCTTTAGCAATTGCCTATTATTTATAGATAGCAATTTTTATCAAAATTCACTTTCTTCAAGATACTTTATGCAAAATAACACTGGGAGTTCTGTCAAAGACTTCTTCATTTCATTACACTCCTTCTTTTCAATTCAGTCAACTGATCTAATTGCAGATTTGTCATCAGTCTTCTGTTCCTTGTCCAAACAATGCCATTCTTTTTCCCAGCATTATCCGTATTATGTGTATATGTGGGTGCTTATAATATTGCAAATAGCCTGAGATGAATGCCAGCAACATACATCTGCACCAAAAATGTCAACTGTCATTTATCTGAATTTCAGTCTTAACTGTGTATCTTATATTTTTGTTTAATAAATCTGTAAACTTCAACATGGAAGAAACATGGGGTCTGCAATAACATGCTTCTGAAATTGAATAGTAACAAAAAATTTCATAGATGAATCCAGAGATTGCTTGGAATGTGCAGGAGAATTGGGTCTTGATACATTAGGAACTTAAGAATGCAGATCTGAGCATTCGCTATGAGAAATGGCAACCAGGGCTCAAGGAATAAATCTTAGATTCCATGCCAGATAAGTTTTTCCTACCCGAATTTAAAAACAGAAACACCATCTAGATTAGGAAGCCATATTTTAAGAAGCCACTATGTCTGATTTTTTCTTTTATGGGTCTTTTGTATATTTCAGTATTTTCATTAACAATGTGAATTTGTATGTCTTGGTTTTCCAATCATATTGCAGAATTATAAAGGAAGAGTCTTGAGGTTCTTTTGCAGCCCTAGAGCACCTATAGCAGGGGCTTAATTAATTTTGGTATTACTTCCATAGAGAAAAAAAAATGCTTCCTATTAAACGTGAAAGAAACTGTATCTTTTCCCAGGACATAAAACAAGTACCATATTATAATCCGATGTCACTCAATGAGGTATGTGGCCAGTTTATAAACATGGTATTTCAAGCTTTGGGGGACACTGAAGAGGCCAAGAACATCCATTTTTTCTTACCCTTTCCTCAGGGGTTATACAAAATTAAGGTGATTTTTCTCCATCAAATATGATCTGTCACTTGAACTATATTGAAATTTTAGGGAATGCCCTAGAAAACTGTATGTACCATACTTGTACATCTTTGTATCTTATTGAGATAAAAGGATTGGGAAATTGGTCATTTATAAAACCATGCATTGACCCAAATTCATTTTTTTCTACAAAATATAATATTGCTTGATTTAGGACCTATTTATGGACACATTCTGACTTCTAGGCACTGTGCTAGAAATAGATCTACTGTGGGGGACAAGACACAAAGCCTGACTTCAAGGAGCTTACTATCTACTTTAAATTTATACATTCATTTGTAATATGGTTAAAATACAAAATACAAAACAATCTATGTGGAAAGTGTTTTAAATGACTTGTGCCAAATCATTGACTCCATTTCTTTTGACATTTTTTTAAAGGTTTTGTTTATTTATTTGAGAGAGAGAGAGAGCAAGTGGGAGGGAAAGGGAGAGAGAATCTGAAGCAGACTCCACACTGAGCTCATAGTCAGAGGCTGGTCTCAATCCCAAGATCCCACGACAATGAAATCATGACCTGAGCCAAAACCAAGAGTCAGATGCTTAACTGATTGAGCCACCTAGGTGCCCCTCTTCTGGCATTTTTATGATGGACTATGGTGTCTCAGAAAAGCAAATCACCTCCCCTCCCTTTAAAAACATGTTTTCTTGTTTTCTGCACTTATATCAACAATTAAGAAGGCATTGGACTTAAATATTTTAAAGTATGAATATACTGTAAATTTTAAATCCAGTGATAACTAATTTCATAATTTAGAATCTGATTACTTCCTCAGTAGTGAAGATGTTACTTTCACTAAGGGAAACGTGCAGGAAGATGTACAGAAAAGGGCTTTGAAAAAGGTGAGACTGGATAAGACATTTTTCAGTGTGCTCCCTCACCAGGTAATTTTGTTCAGTCAGAGAGTAAGAGAGAGAACTTGGATTGGCACATTAAAGAATTGATCTACCAGATTAACAGATATGAGTGGCTCTTGAAAATCAACTTTGACATGCAGATATTACCAAAAATCAAAAACACCAGTAAGCCTAAATTTAAATGGAGCATTATGGCATCAGAATTTCTCTAAACGTCACAATTTTCTCCCAGTCTTGCATTGCTTGAGGTTGCTTTCATCACTTGATTAAAACAGTTTTTAGTTTATACTCAAGTATTAAAACATAGATACTGGATACATTAAAATTGCTTTTCTCCCCATTATTCATAGTATTAAGTGCCTTGAGAAGATCTTAAAATCTTTGAGTCTTAGGAAATCCCTGGCAGTTTACTTCTGAGACAGGTTAATTTGTCTCTTTTCCTTCTGAACCATCTTCAAAAGTAGACGCTGACAATATGATTTATAATTCAGCCCCACCTAAATTCTTCAATCTGAGCTGTTTCCCTCATCTGAAACATTATCTTTATCTGAAATATTTCTTTCTCAGTTCATTTAAACCACCCCTGCTATGCTGACCTCCTTCACCTAGCTTACAAAGGAACCTACCTCATTTTTTTTTTTTACAATTTTACACTAAAAAAAGTTCCCAATTTTAAAAAAGTCTGTTCATTCATAAATAATAAATCTGCCCCAGAAAGGTTCTTTTTAGTGTCAGCTATGAACGTTTTTCTTGCCTTTTTCAGTCAAGAAAATGACAACTAGAAACACATCATTCAGAACATCTCTTGGAATTAAAACCACAAATTTGAAAACTCCAGCCAGATGTCACCTGTCCAATATGTTTTACATATTTTTAGTTGCTGAAGAATTACACTAGCCAAAAGAATGAATTATTTCTAAAGCAGGGGAGAGAAGAGTGAACCTATGTTTAAAAAAAAAAAAAATGAGCCTCCTAGGTTTCTTAGCTCTTAGTGAAATACAGCACTTGAAAACAACACGATATGAAAAAACTTTTTTTATTAGTTTTTTTTTTCCTTTTCACCAAATACCAGGAACTGGTATAACTTCACACCAGAAGAGTTAACATATAGGAAATCATCCTGTGACTGTAAACATGCATTGAATTTCCAGGATCACTGCTCTTTTTTTTCAAATCTTGCTCACATGAGCTAGCGTGCTTACGTTTGCTATTTCTCCTTCCTAGGGAACAGAAAATTGATATAAATGATGTGTTTTCCCCTGTGTCTCCAAATAATGTTCATTGTTTATAACAAATCATATAAGCGTCTTGTGATTCTTTTCCAAATTCTCAATTCATAAAGAAACATTATACTCCAATTAATTACCGAAGCCACATGCAGTGTATATATAAATATGTACTGTTTGCCAGTTTTGTTTGTAGTTTGGTTCCTTAAAATGCCTAAGACTTTAGGCTGAAAACCAAGATAGAGTAAAACATGCCAGATTTGTCAGTCTGTCTAATGTTCCTACTAGCTTTATATAGTTGGCACATCTAACCTTAGTTGCAGCATGTAAACCACACCTGCTCTCCTGACCACCCTTATATATTTATTTGCTGTGAGGTACTTGTTTTGCTTATTAATATACCCCGTACTCTGATTCCTTTCCTTAATCCAACACCAACCTTCCTTTTTCAAGTCACAATTATGAATATGTGCAATTCCTCTCAAGAACAGTGACTGCTGGCACAGTTTTTCAGGCACTATACTAGGAATAATGAATGAAATTGGTTGAATCAATTACCTAAGTTGTCTTTTGTTATTTTCTAATTTACAAAATGGGAGAAGTAGGCAATATTCGGTTGAAAAACTGGTGAAGCTATAGGGCAAATTCCATCCACAGACACTTGATATGTTTCCATGCCATTTATTTTTTTCCTAATGTGAATTTTCACTCCTAAAATAAGGAAACTTTCTTCAGGTTATCATAGAACCTAATCTACTCTCTTCTCTTACAGCAAGTTCAGTTCACACATTTACAGCCTGCCTGGTCCCTGTAAGCATCTATGTTTGCAACTCTGAGCTAGAAGAGGTCTAAGGTTCCATAGAGCCATAGGAAGGTAATAAACTGAAGGATTTTTTTTTTTTTACAGTACATTCAATTTCATTACTGATTTGTTATTAAACATTAGACCATGAAACCAAGATATTAGGACATTAAATGTGGACAAACAATATAAGTACCATTAGCCTACAGGGAAAGCAATGAATGATCTCATTTAATTTGTGGAAAGTTGGATAGCAGAAATTCTGCAAATGAAATTAAGTGCTATTCCTCATTGAATGAGCTCAGAGCTCTCCAAGGGGAGATCTGGGTTCTAGTATACAGCAAATAACAGGCAGTGTCTTTAATTTAGCTGTAATTTTGAAATGGTTAGTTGGCAAAAGATATTGAGAAGAAGAATGTAAATGATCCAACCCTGTGGGAAGCTAAGAAGTGCCCATGTCAATGAAGCTCTCAAGGTTTCCAACTGAAATAAAAATATGCTAGGTTTTTATTTGTACTGTCCATTGATCAAATCATTTCCAGTTTTCAATTCATTCCCATACTCCCTCCAAAGAAGTTGGATTTAAATTTTGGTGAGATTCTTAATCAGACCTTTCCTCTCAACAAGTTCAAAGATCTTTTTTTTTATAGCTATTTCAATCATGATGACATTTTCTGCTCTATCACCACTTGGGCACGTTTGTTGATTTCTGTGAATCATAAATTCTGGACACACTGAAATATCTGCCACTTTCACTTAGCTTATTTTGAAGATCTCTCTTAAAAAATGTATGCAGTTGAAAGGAAGGTTGTAATGTAGAAGTTGTGTGTGGAGCAAAGTGCAGGCCATACCTGGCAGCTCACTGCAGGTGAAAACTTGGGGATACTGCACACAGCCTTCAGCATTATTACTCTCTAAGAAAACCATTATAGATAGCAGATGTCTCATTTTGTACAGACTTTTTATTGAAGTCATCCAGAAGTTTCTTCAACTATTTCATTAATCTATAACTTAAGACATGGGAACTAACTCAACCCTATTGCAGCAGAGATTTTCTCATTTCTCTCTTTTTGCGTTTAAGAATTTAGCAAGAAATAACCTTGTTTTCACCCACTACTCAGCCCTCGTTTATTGGATAGAGCACTAAGTGCAGAAACAAGATCTGATTTTGAATCCTGACTCTGATACTTGACAGTCTAACATTTTCTTTAAAAAGTCCCTTAACCTTGATGACTGCCCATTTTCACATCAAGTCAATGGGGATAAAAGTACCTACTCTATCAAGTTGCTAAAGAGCTCTAAAGTTACAGGTATGAAAGAATTATGTAAATGGTTGATCACAAGTTTAGGTATTAGGTACCCATACTATTAATTTCTGCTAGAAATTAAATTGAGATTTAGCAAATGCTTAAATGGCACTTGACTCTATGTTAATCGGGCTCATTCGTATTAGCTCAAATGACCTAATTAATTATAATAAGGCAAGAAATAAAGTTATTCTACTAGAGTCAAATAACAACGAGATAACTTCTGTAGACAGACTGATGGTAGGACCATTTTAAGCTCTTCTGGTAACCTCGTTGTGTCCAACTTCCAAAGAAATGGCTAATGATCCTAAAACAAACTGATTAACAGTATTCTGATAAAATTTTTCTCTATGTAATTATATTTTTTTCAAAAAGCTTGACATGACAACAAAGTAAAATGGTATAAATCATTCAGCCCTCCTAGAAAACCCCTAACAGCATGTTTTTAATTAAAATATAATCCACATGCAATGAATTGCACAGAACTAAAGTGTGGAAGTTGATTAGATTTCCAAATGCAAATGTAACCCACATCTTATAAAAACAAAGAATATTTCCATTTCCATTACTTCAGAAAGCTCCCCATGCCTTCTTCCAGTCAATATTCCCATATACAAACACAGTGATTATTGTCATTATAAAAGATGATTTTACTTATTTGAACTTCATAAAAGTGGAATCATTAAATATGCACCTTTTTGTGTCTGGCTTCTTTTGCTTAACAAAATGTTTTGGTGTTTTACCAATGTAGTTTTATAAAAACTGTTGTTTATTCATATTTTTTTCATTGCTGAGTAGTATTCTACTGACTGAACATATCACAATTTGTTTACTCACTTCCATGTTAATTGGACATCTGTGTTCTTTCCAGTTTGGCAACATTAAGAATAAAACTGTCTTAATGGACATACATCTCATATCTCTAGAAGTGGTATTACTGGGTCATAAGAGAAGTACATATTTCGTTTGAAAGAAATTGCCAAAATATTGTTCAAAATAGTTGCATTATTTTACACCTCTACCATTGATGAATGTTTCAGATGCTCTGTACCTTCATTAAAATTTTTTTTATTTAAATTCAATTAGCCAATATATAGTACATCAATAGTTTCAGATGTAGAGTTCGGTTATTCATCAGTTGCCTATAATACCCAGTGCTCATCACACCACGGGCCCTCCTTAATTCCTGTCACCCAGTTACCCCATCCCCCTGCCCAATTCCCTTCCAGCAAACCTGTTGTTTCCTATAGTTAAAAGTCTCTCATGGTTTGTCTCCCTCTGATTTCTTCCCATTCAGCCCTCTGCTTTGTTTCTTATATTCCACATATGAGTGAAACCATGTAATTGTCTTTCTCTGATTGACTTATTTCTCTCAGCATAATACCCTCCAGTTCCATCCATGTAGCTATAAATGGTAAGATTTCATCCTTTCTGATGGCTAATATTTCATTGTGTGTGTGTGTGTGTGTATATATATATATATATATATATACACCACATCTTCTTTATTCATTCCTCTGTCAATGGACATCTGGGCTCTTTCCATAGTTTGGCTATTGTGGACATTGCTGCTATAAACATTGGGGTGCAGGTGCCCCTTCAGATCACTACCTTTGTATCTTTGGGGGTAAATACCTAGTAGTGCAATTGCTGGGTTGTAGGGTAGCTCTGTTTTTAATGTCTTGAGGAACCTCCATACTGTTTTTCAGAGTGGCTGTACCAGCTTGTATTCCCACCAACAGTGTAAGAGGGTTCCAAAATTTGATATAGTCTTGGATATTTTAATTTTAGCACATGTGACATGGTATCTCCTTTTGGTTTTGTTGTTTACTGATGATGATTTTGAACCCATTTTTATATGATTTATTTTGAATACATTTATAGGATTAGTTAGCCATTCATACATCTTTGTGAAGTTTGTTCATTTGCCCATTTCTAAAGTTGATTTGTTTGCCTTTTTGTTACGGATTTATAGAAATTCTAAATACAAGGCCTTTGTCAAATACATGTAATGAGAATACCTTCTCCTAATCTGTATTGCCTTTTCATTCTCTTAATAATGATTTTAATCCAAAATCTATAAAGAACTCATCAAACTCAACACCCAAAGAACAAAGAATCCAATCAAGAAATGGGCAGAAGACATGAACAGACATTTTTCCAAAGAAGACATCCAAATGGCCAACAGACACATGAAAAAGTGCTCAATATCGCTCAGCATCAGGGAAATCCAAATCAAAACCTCAATGAGATACCACCTCACACCA
>NW_028035202.1:0-532 GCF_054177405.1 Leptonychotes weddellii | reverse complement strand
TGGCAAAGTTTGGACTGATTTGAGTAAGCAAAATAATGTAGCATCGGATTCTAACTTAAAGCATAAATATCCATGAGTTCACACTGATATAAATGATTGAATATCTCAATGGGGATGAATAAACAAATCTCCTGTACAGGAGAACTCCAAATAATTTATGTAGCTAGTCCACCTTTACAGCACAATGCTCCACTGCTTACGTGTGGGGCACGCAGTGACTTTCTTCCAAAGAGTGCACTGGAAAGGAGAAGAGTAATTTTACAGCGGAGAAACCTGACAAATACCACCTCATGCCAGGTGATCAAGGTTAATATCAGCAGTGAGAGGTCATTTTGATAATGCGTGCCCTTGAGATAATGCAATGAGAATGGCACTTTACTTCTGTGGTCATCCTCTCAGATATATTCCTCAGTCTAACCATGAGAAAAAAATCAGACAAATCCCAACTGAAGGACATTCTACAAAATATCTGACTAGCGCTCCACAAAATCATCAGGGTCCTCAAAACGAGGAAAATCTGAGAAATTGCCAC
>NW_028035201.1:0-532 GCF_054177405.1 Leptonychotes weddellii | reverse complement strand
TGGCTTTTGGGGGGACATGGCCTCGGCAGCCCACTGTCCCACCCCCCACTGTCAGTGCCTCATTTCTGTCAGCAAATACGCAAGAAGTAACCAGAAAAGAAGGCTGCTTTTAAATGCCTCTTTTAAAACGTAAAGAGGAGGGTCAAAGATCCCCTTGCTAATCTCCAAAATAGCTGTTTCACTCTTCTTTCTCCCACACATACATCTCAGGAGGAGAAATAAACCAAGGAGTGATTGCTTAGTCACTTACAAAAATTGCTACAAGCAGAGTAGGTGAAAGCAAAAACTTACTAGTGGGCTGAATGCCAGAAAGGGCTGCCACAGACGAGAGTCCATGTGACAATGAAGTAGTGCATCGTGCCTTTGAAAATTAAAATATGCATGTTCTTCCTGCCCCCAAAGACACAGAATCTCTCTCTCTCCCTCTCTCTCTCCCCCCCCCACACACACTCCTCATTCACTCTTTATTTATTTATTTATTTATTTTTATTCTTATGTTAATCCCCATACATTACATCATTAGTTCTAGATG
>NW_028035200.1:0-532 GCF_054177405.1 Leptonychotes weddellii | reverse complement strand
AAAAATAAAAAAAAAATTTATATGAAGCCTTCCCTCTTCCCTGCCCCCCCCATAAAGCTTCCCATTCTCATGACTGCCTTTGAGGCTTTGCCAAACCCAAGAGGTGGTGGCTGACTCTCTTGTTATAGCAAGCTCTGAATAAATAGCCTCTGTTTGTTCTCATTTGGTGGTCTTATTTGGTGGTCTTTGCTTATTTCCACAGCATATTTTTTCTGTACCAAGGTACATTAAGTATTCACTTTAAAACTTAGTAGTTGAACAGTTCATTCTAATTTCAAAAATATTTAAAATATTCCATGATATCTTTGAAAAGATACCTAAGTATAGTGGTAGACTCATTGCATGCATTGTCTATTTTCAGTGACGCTCATTCAAATAAACCTCCATCAGTGAAGAGAATGACAACTGAGTAGTAATGGACAAGATAGATATCTCAACACATTTCTGAAAGACAGGCAAGTTACCTGACGGTTAATGCAGAGGAGGTCACAGCCTGGATATAGCACAAAAGAAGCATATTTTCTCTGAAGAA
>NW_028035199.1:0-532 GCF_054177405.1 Leptonychotes weddellii | reverse complement strand
CCACCTCCATCACCACCATCACCACCACCACCTCCATCATCACCATCACCACCACCACCTCCATCATCACCACCACCACCATCACCACCATCACCACCATCACCACCACCTCCATCACCACCATCACTGCAAGAAAGAATTTGCCCCTGCCCCTGCTTCACTGTGGTCCCTGACTCCTGAATTAAAGTCTGAGATGAGTGAGGCTGATTATCCCACACTCTATCATCAAGGAAGACTGGGAATGGGAGTATCTGTCCTCTTCAGTGTCCAGGTTTATACATTAGGGAATTCTCTCAACATAGATAGTTGAGGAAGGGGATAGTGAGACACTGCCATCGCAGAAGAAGGAGAAAGAGAAGAAGAAATAAAAAATACTACAGCTTGAAACAGATACTGAAAAAGTCAATTATGTTCTCTGGGCTACAGTCTTCTCTTCCATGAGGAGGGTCCAAATTGCCTTAAGTCATGGAGGCAATGAATGTGAGACTCCGTTGTCAACTATGTGGACAAATGGAATCACCATTGTCATCAT
>NW_028035198.1:0-532 GCF_054177405.1 Leptonychotes weddellii | reverse complement strand
ACGAAAACAATGGATCGTGGATCACCACATCAAAAACCAATGATGTACTGTATGGTGACTAACATAACATAATAAAATTAAAAAAAAAAAAGTGAGAAACTTGAAACACAGGGAAGCCATCATTTGCCCCTGGATGCTGGTCAGCATCGTGCCCTGGTCCAGAGGGCACCTCCTGACACCTGCGCTCTGGCCGCACGCAGACGGCCCCACACACTGCCTCTGTAAACAGCTTCAGGCAGAGGGAGTCACCTACGAGCTAGTCTGCAGTCTTGGCACACATTAAATGTGTACATTCCACTGCTGTTTTCAGCAAAGATCAGTGCATGAAAAAATGGCTTCCCAAAGAAAAAAGCCCCTCACATTGACATAAAATCTGGCTTGCTTGTAATTTCCTCCAGATTCCCTTCCTGGCTCATCATAGAGCTACCCTGTCTAGAGAAAGAAAGCGGAAGCTAAGGCACCAATGACAAGCTTCATCCACAGTTTTTGCCGGGCCTACACACATACAGACCCATATCTGCGCATGTGTATA
>NW_028035197.1:0-532 GCF_054177405.1 Leptonychotes weddellii | reverse complement strand
TCGCTGTGTCTCTCTCTGTCAAATAAATAAAAAAAAAAAATCTTTAAAAAAAAAAAAATAATAACAACAGTGCAGCATTCGGTGAGTTTCTGCTCTGCTGCGCTGGAGCAGATGGAGGGGGCCCCTAGGGAAACTGAACTCGGAACTTCAAATGCCCTCCTTCCGGCAAACCAATGCCCAAAAGCCACAGTGGATGCAGAAAAGATGCCCTGCCCGGGAGGCTCCGTCCCGCTGAGGAGGAGTCATTATGCATAGTGACCTGGAGGGTAAGTCCCCTGGAGGCGGGAGCTCTGGCTTCTTCCCCTGCATAGTCACCCGCCGCCAGGACCCCAACTCCCCCACCAGGAGCCCGTGAGTGATGGAGGAAGGTCACCTCCTCGCCTCACACGCTGACCATGCTCCTTCCGTTCCCCAGCTGGATGCTGCAGGGCCTTTCCTAAGCATCTGGGAAGCCCTGGACTCCCACCATGACTGCACAGGCCGCCGTCTGTTTTGATGGCGTCCGTCCGTCTGTGCCGTGGGCGCTCGGCCC
>NW_028035196.1:0-532 GCF_054177405.1 Leptonychotes weddellii | reverse complement strand
GCTCTGCTTGTCAAGTCCCTTTCTCTCCTGTTCCTTTCTTTTTCTTTTTTTTTTTTTTTAATTCTTTTTCTTTTTATCCTTCCCCCATGCTTTAGGCCTCCCTTGGCCCTCGCAGTCCTCACTTTGCCTGAGAGCAGTACTCAGGAATAAAAAGGTGCCCGAGCCCTTCATGTTGACTCATGCCACCTTTGTTTTGGTGCCAGATTTGTTCTGGAGGCAGCTCTCCGGGAAAGCCGGCCAGTCGGAGCAGTCCCGCTGAGCATGCTGCAGGCAGAGGAAAGAAGACTGCTCGGGAACGTTCCCAACAGCCTCCTCAAATCTGTGGGCGCTGGCTTTCGCCTCCCCCCTCCCTTGCCTCTCACAGACAAGGAGACAAGCTCAGGGCTCAGGAGACTGGCCCCAGGTCTGGCATTAAGTCGGGGCCGAGGGGGAAGTGAACACGGAGCCGTCAGACTGGAAGCTGTCCAGACAGCTGCGTGGACCAGGATCACAGCCCGCTGCCTCGCAAAGCCTCCCCGCTCGGTCACGCTGC
>NW_028035195.1:0-532 GCF_054177405.1 Leptonychotes weddellii | reverse complement strand
GGATGGGTGAAATAGGTGATGAGGATGAAGAGTAAACTTATCATGATGGACACTGAGTAATGTATAGAACTGCTGAATCACTGTATTTATACCTGAATCTCATATAATACTATAACTATACTGGAATTAAAAAAGAATTATTTTCCTGATTTCATTTTTGGATTGTTTGTTGCTGGCATATAGAAATACAACTGATTTTTTACTTTATCTTATATCCTGCAAACATGCTAAACTCATTTATTCTAGTAAATTTTTGTTGACTCTAGGATTTTCTCCATACAGGATTATATCTGGAAATAAAAACTAACTTCTTCCTTTCAACCTGTATGCCTTTAATTTATTTTTCTGGCCTTATTGCATTTCTTTACTACAGTGTTGAATAAGGGTGGTGAAAGCAGACATTCTTCCCTTATTCTTGATGTTAGAGAGAAGACATTCAGTCTTTCATTATTAAGAATAATGTTAGTTGTAGATGGGACGCCTGGGTGGCTCAGTCGGTTGAGCGGCTGCCTTCGGCCCAGGTCGTGATCCC
>NW_028035194.1:0-532 GCF_054177405.1 Leptonychotes weddellii | reverse complement strand
AATGCTTGGGCTTGACCTCTTAGAAATTGCCCAGAAGCCTGCTGCAAAATGAGAGACCACACGGAGGAGAGATGAATTGTCCAATATGAGGTCATCCAAGAAAAGCCAGCCCTCAGCAGCTAACCACAAATGCATGAAAGACCCAAACAGAGACCAGAAGAACTCAGATGAGCATAACCTAAATGGTCTACCCCCAAAATTGTTTGTTCAGTAAATGGCTGTGGTTTTAAACCACCAAGCTCTTGGGTAGTTTGTTATACAGCAACAGTTAACTGATATGTTTGGTATCTGAAATATCAAGTATTTTCCCTTTTTCAATTGATAATCACCTTTCAGCCTTATAATGTTAATTAAAATGTTGATTTCCCCTCAAAATAAATACAAGCAAGTTGAAGTAGTTTTGAAGGGAAGACCAGCTACCGGGAATTTCAACTGGCATTTTTTTTTTTTAATTTTTTTTTTTATTCTTATGTTAATCCCCATACATTACATCATTAGTTCTAGATGAAGTGTTCCATGATTCATTGCTCGT
>NW_028035193.1:0-532 GCF_054177405.1 Leptonychotes weddellii | reverse complement strand
CCGATGCGGGGCTCGATCCCAGGACCCTGGGATCATGACCTGAGCCGAAGGCAGACGCTTAACGACTGAGCCACCCAGGCGCCCCTTGAGTTTTTTAATATTAATTTTGTATCCTACAACCATGCTAAACTCACATATTCATCCCGATAGACACTACCAGATTTTCCACAAGTTGTCTCTGAATATAGTTGTAATCCTTCCTCTCTCCTGCCTTTTTTCTGTCCTATTGCACTGGCTAGAACCTCCACTAAAATGTTCAGAAGTAATGACAGTGGACATCTTTACATTGGACCTATGAGGAAGACATTCACCATGATGTTTGCTGGAGTTTTTTTGTTGTTGTTGTAGATGTGGTTTATCAAACCGAGGAAATTCCTTTTAGATTCTAATTCGCGTTATAATTCATTCACGCATTTATTTTTTTGAGATACTTAAATTTAAGTCATGTTATTGGCCATACCTTCAGCTTAATGGGAGAGGCAGAGTTGAATATGAGACCAAAAAATTTGCTTAGAGCTTTTATCACAAATTA
>NW_028035192.1:0-10040 GCF_054177405.1 Leptonychotes weddellii | reverse complement strand
GGATCGAGTCCCGCATCGGGCTCCCTGCTCGGCGGGGAGTCTGCTTCTCCCTCTGACCCTCCTCCCTCTCATGCTCTCTGTCTCTCATTCTCTCTCTCGCAAATAAACAAAATCTTAAAAAAAAAAAAGAATGGGCAGGACTCAGAGACTTGGGGCTAAGACAGTCAAGGACTCAGGCTGCCTTGAGAATGACTCGGTAAGAACGCACGAAAGCTCTGTAAAGAAAGAAGGCTTTCGGGCACCTGGGTGGCTCAGTCGGTTAAGCGACTGCCTTCGGCTCAGGTCATGATCCTGGAGTCCCTGGATCGAGTCCCGCATCGGGCTCCCTGCTCGGCAGGGAGTCTGCTTCTCCCTCTGACCCTACCCCCTCTCATGTGCTCTCTCTCATTCTCTCTCAAATAAATAAATAAAATCTTAAAAAAAAATAATAATAATGATTCTGGGACAGCAGGTATAAGCCAGGACGGGCCCTGACAAACTGGGATATAGGTCGCCTTACCCAAAAATAGATTGAAGAACATAGAAAACAGCAAGATATTTAGTCACATTCTTTAAATTGAAGCTAAAAGGTGACAGATCAGAGCAAACATGCATAAGAATTGCTTTAAAAATATGTTAAAGCACTTAAAATGCCCCATCATCAGTGTAGGTGTCTAAGAGAAATAGACAATAGTATTCTAGAGATCAATCATATATGTAGCAACCAGTAGTTTAGTTCTTTTATGCAACTTAACATGTTTTTATAAAGACATTGCCAAAAAAATTATTCTAAGGGGCAGAGAAAAATACAGTACTGGATTACATAAATAAATTCAATTTTTGTAAATACAGCATAATTGTAAAAGGTAAAAGGTATGGAAAAGACCATCAGTTATCTACTTGTCTTTTCAGTGATTCAATTTATTTCAATTCAACTACTATTCATTGAGTCCCTACTATTTCTAGAACCTAAACTAGGCATGTATGGACACAAAGATGTAAAAGACAGAATGCTCTAAAGTTGCTCAAAATTTAGTAAGGGGGAAACAAGTTGATAACAAGCGTACTGAAGGTCAGATGGGGGTAAGTGCTATTATAAAGGTATACTTTATAAGCAAAAAATTTAATTCCTGCTGGAAAAATATAAGGGAAGCCTTCATGTAAGTAGGGACACTTAGGCTGGGGCTTGAAAAAAAAGTTAAGATTTAGGCAGAAATGCCAAGGTACACCCTTACTTAAGGATATTGGCACTTACTATTTCTGGGCCTGGAGTGTTCTCTCCCCAGATATCCACATGACTTACTTCTTCACCTCCTTCAGGTCTGGATGTGAAGGTGTTCCATAACCTCTGATTTAAAATTGTTAACTATCTCTCTTCTCCCACAAAAATCCCTTTCTCTCTTCGCCTGTATTATTTTCCTCTGCAGCACTCTTGACCAGAGCCTAGGAGGTGCCAACTCCAAGTGAATGGCGCCCCCTGGAGGTCTGCTCTGCACAGCCTGTAGCGTCAAAAGCAAGTTCTATTATCATCCAGGTTACTGGTTATTTCTTATTTGTCTTCCCCAACTAAAAAGCAACCTCCATGAGGGATTTTGTATATTTTGTTCACTGCTATACCCTTAACACCTAGAAATCTGTCTGGCACACAATCAACAATAAATATTTATTAAATCATATGTGCATAGCTAGAACAGAACTGTAGATAAAAGGAATAACATGATCAAATACTTTAAATTTTAAGAATGAAAGATATTTTTAAATTCATTAGTTATCTGCTATAGCTATATTACAGATTACATGTGGGGGGGAAGGGATGGAAGATGAGGTTTAAAAATACAGATAATATAAAATCTTTTTTTAAAAAAGGTGGGGGGACACCTGAGTGGCTCAGTCAGTTAAGCATCTGCCTTTGGCTCAGGTCATGATCCCAGGGTCCTGGGATCAAGGTCCGCACCCGGTTCCCTGCTCGGCGGGGAGCCTGCTTCTCCCTCTGTCTGCCGCTCCCCCTGCTTGTGCTCTCTCACTCTCTCTCTCTCTGACAAATAAATAAATAAATAAAATCTTTAAAGAAAATAAAAATACAGATAATAGTGAGCCTTGAAAAGTAAAATAACAGGATTTTGAGTCAGAAAAATGTATGTCGTGATTGAAACTGGTCCTCTAATTTTGGAATCTTGAGAAATCATTTCAGTACCAAAAAAAGGTATCTTAAACCACACCTTACAACTTTGTGGGAATTAAAAGTAAATGCCTTACATTTTTCTCACAAAGCCTAGAATGTAGTAGGTAATCAATGAATGTTAGTTTCCCTTAGAAAACTAAGGATTTGAAATTTAAGTACAAAATGGGAAGGCATCAAAAGGCAGGAAATGAATGACTTCATCATATCTGTACTTAAAAAAATCCTCATTCTGGAAACAAAGAAAAATGGAGAAAAGCAAACAGAGAGGCAGAAAGCCAGAAAGAAAGCAAGACACAGTTAATGCCTAAACAGGGACTGATGTTATGCATACTGGAATGGAAGGGTTGAATACAAGAAATACAATAAAGATGAAATTGACAAAAACTTAAATAAATATTCATTGACTTTGAAAATCAAGAGGAAGAGGGTTAGGAAATAATATGTGAGTTTCTTAACTTGGGCAGCAGGATGACTGAAGGTGCAATCAGAAGAGCTGGGGAATGACAACAAACCTGCTTCTTTGGGAGGAAGCACTTAGATTCAGAACATTTTGATTTTGAAATATTTGTGAAACAAAAAGTAAGATTGTACACCCTCCAGTTGTAAATACAAGTCTGGTACATGGAGATCTCAAAACTAGAGATAAACATTTGTCAATAAATATAATATTCCCATAGGAAAGACAATGGTACACAAGAAGTTCTGTTTTTCACAATCTCGAATGCCAGCTTAATGCACTTACCAGTCCATCGCCCCCTGTGCAACTAGTTCAGATGAAATAAGCACAGAATCAAAATCAGTCTGCTTTAGGCATGCACCCTCGCCATCTGGTGGCAAAAATGATAAATACAGGTTTAGCCTTGATCGTTCAAAAGCTGAAACCTCTTGTCATTTATCGTCATTCCCAGCAATATATTACAGGGAAAGAATCTTTTATATTTCATTTATTTTTTTAAAAGATTTTATTTATTTATTTGACAGAGAGAGACACAGCGAGAGAGGGAACACAAGCAGGGGGAGTGGGAGAGGGAGAAGCAGGCTTCCCGCTGAGCAGGGAGCCCAAGGTGGGGCTCAACCCCAGGACACTGGGATCATGACCTGAGCCGAAGGCAGAGGCTTAACGACTGAGCTACCCAGGCGCCCCCATATTTCATTTCTAACACAATTGCTATTTCTCTTCTCACTTTTCACTCTGACCACTAATACATTCAAACTATATAACTGGAAGAAGTATTATCGGTAAAAAAATATAACCTCCCTACTCTCCAGGACCTTCCCACTTCTTCATAATTCACTCATTGCATAGTCCAATATACACCACAAAGCAGTTAAGTAATTATGAAATTTAATGTATTACTAAAGCTCATGTTGCCAAGTTTCTTGCTTTCAACAACTAACAGTTTGAGTTGCTTACGTAGCAGAAATGGGCTTTTTGAAACCAGATACATGCTTTGAACAGACTGATCAATAGGACAGTACAGAACATCTATAAATATACCCTAAAATATAATAATTCAAGATGTGATAAAAATGGCATCTCAAATCAGTGGGATGAAAAGATTCACCACTCAATAAATAATTGTGGGACTAAGGGGTAACCATGTATAAAAGAGTAAGGTTGGATCTGTACTCCACACCATAGTCTAGTAAGTTTCAGATTGATCACTGTTTTATAATGTAAAAGTAAAATTATAATAGTGTAAGAATAAATCATGGAAATATTTTTAATCTTAGTGAAGAGAGGGCCACAACAAAGGATTAGAACTGTGTACTTCTCCACTGAAGATACATAAATAGCCCAATAAGCACAAGAAAAGATGATCAATATCATTATTCCTGAGGGAATTATGAATCAAAACCACAATGAGATAAAATTTACACTCACAGGGATGACTGTAATAGAAAAGACAGGAAGACTGAAAACATATATCCACACAAAAACTTGTGTAATAGCATTATTCATAATAGCCCAAATGTGGAAACAATTGAAATGTATATCAAGTGATGAATGGATAAGCAAAATGTGGTATATTTATACAATTAAATAATATTCAGCCATAAAAATGAATTAATTACTGATTTATGCTACAACATGCATGAACCCTGAAAACATTATTCTAAGTGAAAGAAGGGAGACACAAAAGGCCATGTACTGTATGATTCCACTTTTATGAAATGTCCGGAACAGACAAATCCATAGAGATATAAAGTAGATTGGTAATTGCCAGGGAGCTGAGGGCAGGGGAGAATGGTGAATGACTGCTAATGGGTAGTTTCTTCTGGGGATGATGGAAGTTGCTTTGGAATTAGTGGTAATGGTTGTACAAATTCATAAATATACTAAAATCCACTGAATCATGTAATTTAAAAGGACGAATTTTACTGCAAGTGAATTATATATCTCCATTAAAATAAGTAAATGGAGTCATGAAAGGAAAAAAAAATTCCAAACACTGTAAAAGACATGTTTATGTTTATGCATTGGAAAAAGAATATAAGCAAAGCCAAAAGATAATAACAAACTCAGAAGAAACATCTGCAATCTGAGGTGAGCAGAAATCTACAATGATCCCCTACAATTCCTGCCACCAGGTGTACATGCCTGGTGTTACCGCCTCCTTTTGAGTGTAGGTGGATCTGAGAGTATGATGGGATTATCAGTCCCATACATTATATGATGAAAGTGAAGGGCTTTTGTGGATATGAGTAAGGCCCTACACAGTTGACTTTAAGTTAATGAAAAAGGAAATTATGAGAGGTGGGCCTTATGATTAAGGAGCAAGTTAAACCTTTAAAAGAGTTAATAGAAATCAGAGACAAAAGTCAAAAGATTCAAAGCGGCATAGACATTCTCCTGTTGGTTCTGAAGACAAAAACTGTCATGCTGTGGGAAGGGACACTTGGCAAGGAACAGTGGGTGGCCTCTAAGAGCTAAGGACCTCAGTCATACAGTTTCAAGGCACTGAGTTTTGCCAATAATCAGTGAGCTTTGGAAAAGGACCCTGAGCATCAGATGACATTGCAGCTGCAGGCAACACCTTGATTTCAGTCTAATGAGACTCAGAGCCGAGGATCCAGCTAACCTGTACCCTGACCTTGACTCACGAAAACTGTGAGATAATAAGTTTATGTTGTTTTAAGCCATTAGGTTTGTGATAATTTGTTATACAGCAGCAGAAAGCTAATACACAACCCACTGCACAAAGAATTATCTTCCATAATATAGAGATGCTAAAAATACATTTTGATAAAGACAAACCCAGAAAAATAGGCAACAGAGTTCAAAAAGAAAAAAGTAATACAAATATTCTTAAACATATGCAGAAATGCTCGATTTGACTCATTTATGATATAAGATAGAAATATTACAAGTTCTATAACAGTGTGTTGGCTGAAGAGTTAGAAAGCAGGGGGCCGCCTGGGTGGCTCAGTCGTTAAGACTCTGCCTTCGGCTCAGGTCATGATCCCAGAGCCCCGCATCGGACTCCCTGCTCAGTGGGAAGCCTGCTTCTCCCTCTCCCACTCCCTCCCTCTCCCCCTCCCCCTGCTTGTGTTCCCTCTCTCACTGTCTCTCTCTCTGTTAAATAAATAAATAAAATCTTTAAAAAAAAAAAAGAGCTAGAAAGCAGGAACACTAATAATTGTTGACAGAAGTATAGATTGGTACATCCTCTGTAGCAAGCAATTTGGCAATGTTACAAAAAATTAAAACTGCACATGCACTTTGACCAAGTGATTTCCACTTCTGGGAATTTTAGTTTATCTTCTAGATTTACTCTGATACAAAACTGGCAATAACCTAAGTGTCCATCATAGGGACTGAATAATTTTGACACATCCATTAAAAGGAATGATAAAGCACACTCATCGTGTACTGGTTAAAAAAAAAAGATCTCCAATATATGCCTTTAAATGAAAAAAGAAAGATAAAAGTATATACATACACATATGTATATATCATTTTAAAGGAACAAACATATATATAAAAATATATATATCCCTATATTCGCAGAGAATATCTATAAAAATATACGCAAACAAAAATAGTAACAGTGGTTGCAGAGGGAAAAGAAACTGAGTGTCTCGGGTATGGAACAGAAATATAGAATAGGGAGATCCCACACAGAAGAAGAAATATACCTTGAAGCCTAAGAAAATCCTTCTCCATGAGCTCAGAGGTCTTAAAATTTGCTCCAGAAAGCAAGAATTCAAAAAGAAAATGCATATCAAAAGATTGGGGTAATCATGGAACCAGATCTTAAACTGTATTTTAAATCAGCATGGCAATTTTTCAAGTGCTATCAAATTCATCTCTATCACAATAATACTAAGTCATTTTCAACAAAATAACTTCTACACTTGTTGCTAAAGAAAAAATTAATTTAATCTAATTTTACTAAAAATATGTACTTTTCATATGCTATTCATTTCTTTTACTTCTAACCTATGAAGAAAGGTAAACTTTTTCAAAATACCAAAGCTATGGCAAGCTTTAATATCAGAAGACAGGCTAACTCCAAACTTTATGCTGTAAATGAGTTCAGAAGTTGTTACTCTTGCTGTGCACCCAGTTTAAGAGGCACAAAACATAAAATTCTATTTATATCCTTTTGTCAGGGTAATCTTTTCATGGTCCACTGGCAAGATCAATTTTGATATTCAGTGTCAGATCAAAATGTCTATAGCCCATTCTAAAACACTTTTATATGTGTACCATATGTACATAATCAAATGGTGAGACATTTTAATAGCTTTCAAATGGCAGAGTTTATAATTATGTACTATCTATGTCAACCCCAATTAGCATAAATCTCAGTTCCACTATGTGTTATCTTGGACCTTAACCCTATTTTCATAGCAAAGCTTTGTTTCTTGACTACTAAATCTGTCTCTGTAGCTTTCAGTGAACTAATCATATGAATTTCCAAGCATTATGTAAAATATATATGCCAACAATGTACTGATTTCCAATATGAAGGCTACTATCCCTTTCATTCAATTATTTAACAAATTTCTATGCAGGGTCATTTTTCCCACCACGTAGAACAGTTGAGCAGCGAAAACCTTTTCGGAGAGCATGAGAGTAACACAGACAAGCTAAGAAACAGAGACAAAAAACTGAGACAGAGTTCACAGTATTTGAGCCTGTAACTCCAGTTGTTCATAAGGTCTATCCTCATTCTTTTCCTGGGGTTCTGTCAAACACTGCAATGCCCTTATGATTCATTTCTCTTTTTCTTAAGCTCTTCTATGATTCCACTCATTCAGTATTTCAACAACTGTTCACTGAGTACCACTATGTGTCAGTTACTGTGCAAACTGCTAGGAATACATTGATGAAGAAGATACACGTGACTCTTGCATCAGAATTTTTTTTAATTTGTTCAATTCCTCCCTTACTTTTATAGAGAAAATTTATGTCTTTTAAAACGCTTTTTAGAACGTCAGCATTTACTGGTACAGTGAAGTTCTTCTTTTAATGGAGTTTACTTGTGGGGTATGCACACACACACAACACATACACACACACAAACAACTTAGAATTGAAAATGACTAAAATTAGTTTTAAAGAAAAATCATCAAAAAGAAAAGTCATGCTTGACAGAATGGCGTGTAAAATACACCTTCTGTATCTGTAAGTATGATTTTGACATCTTTAGATCTAAAATAACTGACTTCTAAAATAGATGTTCCTTCTTCGCGGGATATTATTTTCTTTTTTGAATGTATGTTTTCAGTGACTACAGGCCCCCTAGTGGAAGTCAAATGAAACAAAAATTTGTGCAAATTACACAATCATCAATAAAAATGCAGTTTTCTTTTTTTACCACCTTGCTAATGAAATACTTATCACAAAGTTTTTAAAAACTACAAAATAATAAAATACATAAACAGTTATAGTTTATACTACACAATAAATGACAATACCACTGTAGAAAAAACACCCAGACTACCTTCTATACACCCTACAACAAAACTGTTCATCCTCTATTTCCTGCACATGCTTCACATACACCTCACCCATAATTTCTAAAGTCTCCCACAAACCTTACTTCCTGCATCTCACATGCTAAAGAATGAGCCATGATAAAACTGGCCTCGATACCAAAGGGCAAGTGGAACAGTCATGTCAGATCTTCCCCCACCACCAGCAGCGACATTTAGACCACACTTTGCTTTGTCAGCGAGCGCCTCGCATCCTGCTCTTAAAAGAGAAATGTTAACTATCGTTGAGTCTGAAAAGTTAGGGGAAAGATGGATTCTTGCTGGTTGCATTTCAGAAGAGAGCTCTGTTCACTGCACAGGCATCCCACACAGAATGAAATCATGTCAGGAGCTGTAAGTACGAAGTGGAGACCTACCAAACTTACCCCAACTTATTTTAGTGCAACTGTTAATGAAACACTTCATATAAAAAAAATCCAGGATAAATGCCAATCTCTGCAGACTGCCAGGAGAAAGCAGGTGCAAACTGGGACCATCCTAGGCAAACTGGCACACATTGCAATTCCTTTTATAGGTCACTTAAAGGAAGGAAACTGGAGAATGGTTCAAGTTTAATTCAGTTGAAAATAGAACTAAAAATTCTTTTTCATCTAAATATTGACATTAAAACGGTTAAAGTTATTTATTCCGAGAGAAGAGACTTTTACACTGTCAAACCAATTATAATATGTTAAACATTCTTTTTTAAAAAAAGACATAGCTTGCCTTTCAGAGCTCATATCATATTCTTAAAAATAGGTCTCAAGTGTCGGCTATATTAGAAAATGTCATCATATATTTTCAAGCCTATGGTTTGATCATTCTGCCAATAAAAGACAAAGATGTACAGAAATGACATCAGTCATGTTAAACACATTAGTATGATAATTTTCAATCATTCGTCATCTGTTCCAAGCATTTATTGAATGTGCATAATTCAGTGGAAGTGGCACCAAACACACAGCCATCTTTGTTGCCTTTTTGTTTCGTCTGATATTCTAAAAAGTATAAAAAGAAATATCTAGGAATAAAGGTTATAAAGCTACTTGCTTCCAAGTTACTAAGATTCTTCCCTCTCCTAAGGCAACCATCAGAGCTTTACCTTTTCTAGTTCCTTAGTTCTTTATAATTAATCTCTTTCTTAACCATGCTTTGATTCCCTTCCTTTTTTTTAAGATTTTATTTATTTATTTATTTATTTGACAGAGAGAGAGAGCACAAGCAGGGGGAGCAGCAGGGAGAGGGAGAAGCAGGCTCCCCACTGAGCAGTGAGCCCAATGTGGAACTCGATCCCAGGACCCTGAGATCATGACCTGAGCCGAAGGCAGTTCCAACTGACTCAGTGTCCCCTTTGATTCCCTTTCTAAAATTATTTCCCTTGGTGTGCCTGAGTGGCTCAGTCCATTAAGCATCTGCCTTCAGTTCAGGTCATGATCCCAGAGTCCTGGGATTGAGCCCCACATCGGGCTCCCTGCTCAGCGGGGAGCCTGTTTCTCCCTCCCTCTCTCTCTCTTCCTCTCAAATAAATAAATAAAATCTTTTTTAAAATAAAATTATTTCCCCTTATATATTTTTATCTTCTTTCTTTCATCTTCATGTTACTTGTCCCTCATTACATATCTCAGGTAAAGAATTAGAATAAGATCCCCATCAAAATACCATCCACTTTTTTCAAAGAAATGGAACAAATAATCCTAAAATTCATATGGAACCAGAAAAGACCCCGCATAGCCAGAGGAATGTTGAAAAAGAAAAGTAAAGCTGGCGGCATCACACTTCCGGACTTCCAGCTCTATTACAAAGCTGTCATCATCAAGACAGCATGGTACTGGCACAAAAACAGGCACATAGATCAATGGAACAGAATAGAGAGCCCAGAAATGGACCCTCAACT
>NW_028035191.1:0-1000 GCF_054177405.1 Leptonychotes weddellii | reverse complement strand
ATTCCAAGCCAATATGTGTGAAATGGAGGCAGTGTAGGTCAGAAACCATAGCACTTGGGAAGTATTATTTGAAATAAGAATAAAATGCATCCTACATCAATTTATTTTCATTTCACTTGTATAAAATCTCTCAGTCTACCTTAACCTACTGCAACACTAGATAGAAACATTAAATATACGTATGTGTGTGTATACATATACCTACGTATATTCCCCCTAAAGGGGATTTGGCTCATAAGAGATTATGTGTTGAACACAGATAATACTGAGGTTAAAAATAGAACTCTGCCAAACTGATGACAGAATGTTCAAATATATCAGTTCTTTCTACTAACAAGTAATAAAATAATTCTGTATTAACTTATGCCTGAAGTATTAGATGTATAAAGATTTTTGGCAAATGGATGGTAGCTGAAAAATAAATTTTAAAGGGCAAAAAAAATGAGGAAGTCAGAAGCAATATTTGATTTGGGGGAGATGAATAAGACTCCTGTAAAAATGAATTGTATAGTGTTAAACAGATTGTGTATGAAATATTAATGGCATATTGTCCTGAGCTCCCCTTCTGCTGTTTCCATGTAGATGACTGAATTTCAAAGAGAAATATGCCAGGAACAATTATGGAGTGAGTGTTACTACTTGGAATTGTTTAAAAAGTGTTTCTTCTTTTACCATGTGTTTGTTCTTTTGTAATTTCACTTCAGTCAGAAAATATTATGGACAAATATGTGAGAACAGCTTAATGTGCTTCAGAGACATTAATTAACTAATTTAACAAAAATATAGTGATTGTGCGGCAGACATTACTCTGGTGAATATTTTGATAATTGTTCTAGTGAGAATTCTCCTAAGGAGACCAGCTCTGATTGCTCCAGCAGTAAATGTATAGCCCAGGTCTGGATGGGTCAATATAATCCAAAGTAGTAGGCTCAAGGATGACCACATGACCTATCAAGAATGAGTGAGGCTCACGGAAACATACTGTGAAGGCTTCTGAGAA
>NW_028035190.1:0-532 GCF_054177405.1 Leptonychotes weddellii | reverse complement strand
ATGTAATAGTTTTTCATAGCTAATGAGATTCTAAATCCAACTTCTGGAAATCAAAACCATTACTGTTCTCCCATTTGGTCCTCTGTTTTATTGTATATAGTTGTTGATATTTCATGGTTAAAAAAGCATAAAAGCTGTCTGCCTCACAAGGGGTTGAACTGGATCCCCCCGCAACTTTTCCACGAGTAACTACTCATAGCTAATTATGATTAAAACAATAACCCTTTAACCAAGCTTAGTAACTCAGATTAATCAGCTGCTTTTCAGGCAGGCACTTCCTGGGATCCCTAGGGTTTTCATCAGCAAACTGTAGTGATGACACTGCTTTGCGCTGGGCTATTGTTTCGTTGTACAAATGTGAATTGATTACCCCGGAGGCCAGGTTGTGATGTACTGTTGTTTTTCTTTATTCTTTATTATGTTAGGAATCCTACACAGCAGGGGGCTGGTATCCACTACAGGGTCACCTTGGGACTTCTAATATGGAAATCATAATGAATTCTTTGTTGCTGTAAATTACGAACAGAACAAC
>NW_028035189.1:0-532 GCF_054177405.1 Leptonychotes weddellii | reverse complement strand
ACTAGTACCCCACATGATACATGTTTTATAGTATTTAGAATTTCATGCTGTATGTCAAGTATTGATATAATAGGTATTATAATATAATGTATGTGTGGTTATAGATGGTACAAAATGATAGGACTAAATCTCTGCTAATTCAGTGATTTATGTGAGGGGCCACAATTTTCAATAAATCCTGAATAGCACACACACACACACAAATCAACCATTTAAATTTCCTCGTTAACTAGATTTTGAATGAATTGGAAAGCTTGCCTCTGCAATTGTTTATTTGGCCTCTTTGGGGAGATTAACAAATAGAGTGCCTGTTAAAATTAAAATCAGTTTAGTCAAAGGCATCATTTTTCATATCTCTCAATCTCCACATACAAACAGGCACACCAATTAGATAACAAAACTAAAACCCATGGATAAAATTTATAACAAAATTAAGTGACAAGGTATCCCCACCAACCCCAAAACACAAGGAGGAAAGAACAAACAAACAGCTATAGTAACATCTGTATAAGTGATAGCAGAGGGAGCAAGG
>NW_028035188.1:0-532 GCF_054177405.1 Leptonychotes weddellii | reverse complement strand
GCTACCTCACACTTCTCATCTGAGGTGGCCAGGAGGTAGGTAGGAAGACATTTGTCTAGTAATGACTGTTTAAAAATCCTTCTGTAGCCTAATTCATGGGGAAAAAAATAGGGAGACCAGGTTTTTATGGCTTGTGTTTTACATTTCATGTCATTTCCTAACGGGTATGGTAGTATCTAATTGTGTCCTGGGGAAATGACACATTTCCCCCATTCCATGTGTAGGGTCCGTGATTATATTAAAACAAGTCCTGACTTGTGGTCAACACATACATTTTGAGCACTTGCAATGTGTACAGCCCTGTGCTAAACGTGGGAGGGAATATTGGAGTAATTATATCAGTTTCTGTCTTCTGTGACCTGACGGTTTGGTAAAGAGGATAACTCAGATATCAAGGGCATGGGATATCTGTTGATGCATAACAGATTACCCCAAAATGTAGTGATTTAAAACACTAGCAATTTTTTTTTTATTTAGCTCATAAATCTGCAATTGGTCGGAGGTTCATCAAGGTGGCTCATTTTTTTTTTTT
>NW_028035187.1:0-532 GCF_054177405.1 Leptonychotes weddellii | reverse complement strand
TCCGTGCACTTAAATGCAGCTACTTTCACCGCAGTGGTTTTAATCCAGGTCAGTGAGTGTGTATCGGCAAAGCTGGGCTGCTGGGGTGATTTGAAGGAGTTAGCCTTGCCCTCAGGGAGCAAGGGTGACCAAACTCTAGGCCTGAACCAGAACAAGATGGGGAGTGTTTGCGATGTAGGTCAGCAGGTCAGGGCTGCAGGGCGCGCAGGGAGGGGCTGGGGAGAGGACAGTATGAGCTGGAGGGCCAGAGCAGGCTTTAGGGGTGAGGCAGGGCAGGGAGCACCCTGAGACATGAGCAGGAGCCGGGGTTGCTGGGGGAGGGGGCGCCACTGCGTGGGTGCTCGCACGTAGCCAGGAGCATTCAAGCACATAAGCAGACTGTGGGAAGGTGTACCTGAATCCCACTCACACACACGTGCTCACACGTGCATGCACGGTCCCCCACGGGCATGGGGACATGCACACGCGTGCAGCCTTGGGCCGGAATGTGCCTCCTCTGCCCGCCCCAGCCCTGAGCCCAGCTGACACCCAG
>NW_028035186.1:0-532 GCF_054177405.1 Leptonychotes weddellii | reverse complement strand
ATCTACTTTTGCAGCAAGAAAGAGAAACTTATTAAGCAAAATTAAATAAAAGTAAAATTTTCTTTTTATTGGACACAGACATACAAAGGACTCGATTGTAAGAAGTTTAGTGAGAAATCAGGGGAAATAAGTTAACCAGATGACAATTCCCTCCAGTGTTTTTTTCTTCCTTGGGGGCTACTTATTATCTCATCTCTGCTAAATATGTGTTTCGGTTTCTAAGAAACAGAATGAGATGTATAATAGTATCATTTAGGTAAATTAAAGATACATGAACATAAAGTAGCAGCAGTCATTTTCCAAGAACATAATCACATAAAAAGATGGATATTTAAAAAAATTAAGATGATTGTCCATAGTGGTGAGAAGATTAAGCATGAAAAAAATGGAGATAGAAGAAAATCAAACAATCAGGCAAGAGAGGGAACTTTCCCTACCTAAAGATTAATATGTGCCATAAACCGAGGAGCATAATGAACTCAATTCTCCATTTGATGTCCAAATAAGCTAATGAACCAAAGTAGAAAAACAA
>NW_028035185.1:0-532 GCF_054177405.1 Leptonychotes weddellii | reverse complement strand
CCATTCATGAGGGCTCTACCCTCATTATTTAATCACCTCCCAAAGGCCATACCTTCTAATACCATCATACTGCAGGTTAGGATTCCAATATATGAATTTGGGAGGCACACATTTAGTCCATAACACTTACTATCTACAAAGGTATGATAGGCCCGAGGACAGGACATAAGAACATCGGACATTCGGGGCATCTGGGTGGCTCAGTTGGTTAAGCAGCTGCCTTTGGCTCAGGTCATGATCTCTGGGTCCTGGGATCGAGCCCCACATTGGGTTTGCTGCTCAGCAGGGAGTCTGCTTCTCTCTCTCTCTCTCCCCGCCCCAACCTCCTCCCCACCACTTGTTCCCTCTATCTCTCTCTCTCTAATAAACAAATAAAAATATTTTTAAAAAGTAATAAAAAATTTAAAAAAAGAACACCCTAGTTTTTTCTGAGACCCAAAAATAAAGACTGTATTAAGTAAGAGTACAAGTTACATCAGGACACTATTACCAAGGCACCATGTCATTTTTCCAAACAAAACACCTACCCCTG
>NW_028035184.1:0-532 GCF_054177405.1 Leptonychotes weddellii | reverse complement strand
AAAAATAAAAAAAAAATTTATATGAAGCCTTCCCTCTTCCCTGCCCCCCCCATAAAGCTTCCCATTCTCATGACTGCCTTTGAGGCTTTGCCAAACCCAAGAGGTGGTGGCTGACTCTCTTGTTATAGCAAGCTCTGAATAAATAGCCTCTGTTTGTTCTAATTTGGTGGTCTTATTTGGTGGTCTTTGCTTATTTCCACAGCATATTTTTTCTGTACCAAGGTACATTAAGTATTCACTTTAAAACTTAGTAGTTGAACAGTTCATTCTAATTTCAAAAATATTTAAAATATTCCATGATATCTTTGAAAAGATACCTAAGTATAGTGGTAGACTCATTGCATGCATTGTCTATTTTCAGTGACGCTCATTCAAATAAACCTCCATCAATGAAGAGAATGACAACTGAGTAGTAATGGACAAGATAGATATCTCAACACATTTCTGAAAGACAGGCAAGTTACCTGACGGTTAATGCAGAGGAGGTCACAGCCTGGATATAGCACAAAAGAAGCATATTTTCTCTGAAGAA
>NW_028035183.1:0-532 GCF_054177405.1 Leptonychotes weddellii | reverse complement strand
AGAGTTGTTGCTATTCCTTTCTTCGATCTCCTGTTGAGTTTGTAGGTATTCAGAATGGTTTGATCCCTATCCAGCTGAATTCCTGAGAGGAGACGAAATCCAGGTCTCCTACTCCTCCGCCATCTTGCTCCGCCCCCCGGGAAAAGAATTTTTAAAGGAAGTTTTTCAGATAGACAGGAGGCACAAAGATGTGAACAACACATGCAAAATATGGAAGCATGAAACAGCCTGGGGAGATGAGGAAAATATGAAAATAATCCAATAGGGTATGACGCTTAAACTGTGTATGTGTGTATGTATGTGGCATGTATATGAGTGTGTGGGTGTGTGTGCGTGTGTGTAGTGGGGGAGGGTGAAGAGATAAAGCTGGAGATGCAAAAAGGCAAGATCTTGAATGGCTCTGTATGGCATAGTAAGTGGTTTGGCCATTACCTTGTAAGTATAAAAACTCTGAAGATTTTCAGGTAAAAGAGACATGTGATCAGACTTCTGCTGCGCAGTACTTGGGGAGCAAATTTGGGAGATTGCCTAG
>NW_028035182.1:0-532 GCF_054177405.1 Leptonychotes weddellii | reverse complement strand
GTGGCAATTTCTCAGATTTTCCTCGTTTTGAGGACCCTGATGATTTTGTGGAGCGCTAGTCAGATATTTTGTAGAATGTCCTTCAGTTGGGATTTGTCTGATTTTTTTCTCATGGTTAGACTGAGTAATATATCTGAGAGGATGACCACAGAAGTAAAGTGCCATTCTCATTGCATTATCTCAAGGGCACGCATTATCAAAATGACCTCTCACTGCTGATATTAACCTTGATCACCTGGCATGAGGTGGTATTTGTCAGGTTTCTCCGCTGTAAAATTACTCTTCTCCTTTCCAGTGCACTCTTTGGAAGAAAGTCACTGCGTGCCCCACACGTAAGCAGTGGAGCATTGTGCTGTAAAGGTGGACTAGCTACATAAATTATTTGGAGTTCTCCTGTACAGGAGATTTTTTTATTCATCCCCATTGAGATATTCAATCATTTATATCAGTGTGAACTCATGGATATTTATGCTTTAAGTTAGAATCCGATGCTACATTATTTTGCTTACTCAAATCAGTCCAAACTTTGCCA
>NW_028035181.1:0-532 GCF_054177405.1 Leptonychotes weddellii | reverse complement strand
GGTTAATTAACTTGTCCAAGGCCACCTTGCTGGTGAGAGTTAAATGCAGGACATGTCACATGATACTTGTGATTGCAAATGCAGGCTGTATTGTATTGTTTACACCCTTGTCTCCTTCACTTGTGACCTGTTTCCTGGTGACATGGACCATATCACATTCCTCTGTATTTATTGCAGTAGTCTCATGATGGGTCAAAATACATGTCTGACCAAAAGAAATTATTTTTTGTTGTAGTAAGACTGGAAAGGGTTGCTTTTTAAGGAAGACTGGAGAAAGGATGACTTAATAGATTATAAAATGGTGATGCTAGGGGAACTCTGAGGGTCTGTGTGGGTCCTTTTGGGCTATCTAGTGTCTTACCTATCTCCCACCACCTGTACAGAACCTGTAGGTTTGGTGATGTTCAAAGATTCAGTCTCTTCCTATCCCGTGAGTCTGAACCAGTTGTAGACTGACTCAAGGAGTCAGATCAAAATAGAAGGAGAGTTACATATTTTCATGTAAAAAATGTAACAAATTATATTTATTAAT
>NW_028035180.1:0-10043 GCF_054177405.1 Leptonychotes weddellii | reverse complement strand
CTGCTTGTGTTCCCTCTCTCACTGTGTCTCTCTTTGTCAAATAAATAAATAAAATCTTTTAAAAAAAGAAAGAAAGAAAGAAAGAGAAAGAAAGAAAGAAAGAAAGGAAAGAAAGAAAGAAAGAAAGAAAGAAAGAAAGAAAGAAAGAAAGAAAGAAGAAAGAAGAAAGAAAGAAAGAAAGAAAGAAAGAAAGAAAGAAAGAAAGAAAGAAAGAAAGAAAGAAAGAAAGAAAGAGAAAGAAAGAAAAAAAGTTGTAGTAGTGGTTAAATTGTTTATTGGACCATTTGTGGAATATTGGGAGGGACACAACATTAGGAGTGCAATAGATTCAGCCCAAAGATAATGGTACTGCGACACATGCAATCATGAAGAGATTTAGGGTTGTATTCCTTTGGGGAAGTGGGGACTTCTTTAATTGAAAAAGGAAGACTGCATTTTACAAGCAGACTATTTTGGGGCAGTGTAACTATAGAAAGAAGGATGAGTGTCAGTGTTAGGAAACCAATAGGATTTTCAGTATGTTTTGGTTCTTCATCATCCAATCTCCACTTTCTAATTTTTGGAGGTGACTGATTGTTCATAGCCTGGTGGGAGGCATTGTTCTACTTTTCATTACGGAAGCTGAGTATCCCAGATATTTCTCTCTCAGCTTCGCAGAAAATGGAGCACCTGCATCTTGTCCAGACATAAACTGCTGCCTTATATTTTAAACTTGTGCAACCGGAAAAAGAGAGTGAAAATTGCTTTTTGCAATTGCTGCAGTAAAGGCATCCAGTGGCAACAGCCATCTCATCCAACAGAGGCTGCTGCAGTGTCTCGTGTTGGCCCCAGTGCCCTTTCCTGAGGATTTACACTAATATCCTATGTACCTTTCATTCTCTGCTCCAACAGTACCGTCTTATTTTCTGACTTTTTTGCCTAAGCAAAAACTTCCAACCTTAAATAAAATCAGTAAGACCCTTGCATCAGTCCAATGAATTTCCTTTTCATGTTAGTTTGACAGAATACATTTATCTCCCTTGAAATACCTCTGGTATTTAGGGAAAAGAACACTAAATTTATACTCATGTGGTAATATGTATTATGTTTGAATTTCTTCCTTTCTTTTTTGTTTTTTTGAACCTATAGGTTCTATTAGTAAAAGGGTATATTTTCTTGCATTCAATGATCTAACTCCTAACTTTATATGTAGAATCTAATTATTTACTTCTTCTTTTATGTCTATTTTGTCTATTCATTTTGTAACAAATCACTGCAAAAAAGTTATCTTATTATTTTAAACTTTCAAGTACATTTTCTGAAGTGTTTCAGGTGTACAATAATATTATCTAAGACAATGAGAACTTTGTTTTTTCTTTGACTTAAACTAATTGACTCGATAATGCTTTTAGAATACTGTTAAATATTAAAGTTTGTAACAGACAACCTTATTTTCTCAAAATTTATGCTTCTGATGATTTGACATTATGCATGATACTGGCTTTTACCCTATGATATATATTTTAATTTACATTGAGAAATAACATTTCTTTCCTATTTTAAGAGTTTTTATCAGAAATGCATGCTGTATTTTATCAAATGACTTTCTGGCGCTTGTTGAGGTGATCAAATTTCTTTTATCCGCATTGACTTTCTAACATGGTGAATTATAATAAAGATGTTCTGACAATGAGCTACTATTGAATTCCTGGAATAAATTTCACGTGACTCCATTAATTATTAGTTATAATATATAGTTGGAATTTATTTGATTATATTTTATTTCAAAATATTTTGTAATCTCAATATATGAGACTGAATACTGATTTTTATTTTATTGTGTATTATTGTTGTGAGTATCAAACTGGCCCTCTATGTATATGAAAAATATCAATAGAAATGGTCTTAAATTCCTCGAAGTTTTATTAGCATTTACTTGTGAATTATTTTGGACATTGCGGTTTGTATGAGTGTGTACCTGGGTGAGTAGAGGGCAAGAAATAGTTCAACAAAAGCATGTGGCATTTCGATGTCACTTTCTTGATTTCTCCAAATGCTATTTCTATGGGATCTGGTTTTAAAAATTGAAACTATATTTTTTTTAGAAAAACATCATTTTAAATTAGATTTCCAAGTCATTTTGAACATGACAATTATTCTGTTATGATTTTTTAAATGTCACATATGTATGCAATGAATTTTTTCAACTTTCATTCTTACTTTTAGTTTTTCACATTTTTTTTAAGATTTTGTTTATTTATTTGACAGAGAGAGACACAGGGAGAGAAGGAACACAAGCAGAGGGAGTGGGAGAGGGAGAAGCCGGTCCCCGCTGAGCAGGGAGCCCGATGCGGGACTCTATGGCAATACCCTGGGATCATGACCTGAGGTGAAAGCAGACGCTTAACTGACTGAGCCACCCAGGTGCCCCTTCATTCTTCTTTTAGAAAGTAGTTTCATATTAATGGTTCTTGATTAATTTATCTGATTGTTCCTGTTTTGTTGATTTTCTCCTAAAAACAGACTCAAATTTATTTAGTTTTTTTCTATTTTACTAAATTCTTTTTTTTAAAGAAGATTTTATTTATTTGACAGAGAGAGACACAGTGAGAGAGAGAACACAAGCAGGGGGAGTGGGAGAGGGAGAAGCAGGTCCTCACTGAGCAGGGAGCCCAATGTGGGGCTCGATCCCAGGACCCTGGGATCATGACCTGAGCCGGAGGCAGATGCCTAATGACTGAGCCACCCAGGCACCCTTCTCCTTCTTTTCTGTAATTTTTTTTCTGCTTTCTTATTTCTCCATTTGATTTTTCCAAATTTTTGAAAAACAAGCTTAAAAATATTAATTTTATTTCTCCTTGTTTTGTATTATGTGTTAAAATTAGGTTTTTTTTTTTAATCATTGTATTATTCAGGGATCTCCAGAGAAAGAGAACCAATATATAATATGTATTATATAATAGATATAACATGTATAATATAATATAATATAATATAATATAATATATAATAATATATAATAATTATATATATATATATATATATACACTAAGGAATTGGATCACACAATTATGGGTGCTGGCAGGTCCAAATCTGAAGGATGGAGAATGGTCCAGCAGGCTGGAGGCCTATAATGGCTGAAAATCTTGCTGTATAACGTGGAGAACAAAGTCAGAAAGAGTTCCATATTAATATCCTGTCCTGTGCATTTTATATACATTATATTAAATATGATTGAATACAAAATGAAATTTAAGTATTAATTTATAGTTACATATATAAATATATATTATATTACACCTGTATGTCTTAACTGATCACTGTCTAATATTAATTATTATTACCCCCATGGGGTGGTAAGGAGATTAGCACATTATTGTACCCCCATTGGGGTATGATATATGTATTTTTTCTCCTAATACTCATTTTTGTTAATTATTTAGTAACTACACTTCTAGTAATGGTTAAATAATTGATTTGCCAGCATTAAGTATTATGTATTTGAAATCATGCTAAAGAATATGAGTAAAACTGAAATTTCACTTCCTCACACCTTCTCTCCACAGTGGTTTATTAATCTTAGTCATTTTTGTTATTCCCACTTTGTTGAGGTTTCATGAAGTGATTCCCAAATAATAGTGAATGCTCAGCACTGTTACTTTTCTAAGTATCTTAATTTTTTCTCTTGGTTGCTGGACTTGGTCACTTTAAATAGATTTAAAAATATTTACCTACTATTACCATAATTAGCCTAGCAGTTTCTTTCTCAGTGCTTTCGAAGAATTTCACTGTCACTGATTCTTCTAACAGTGACTTCTCATCCTAATTTCTCCTTACAATAACACAAACACACACAGTCATACACATATCCTTGTGGCTTGTTTTTTCTTCTGATAGCTCCATGAATATTCATTCATGTAAGTAAGAATACCTCACATAGACAGATCTTTATGTCAGTTGTTCTATTATTTCCTTTTCCTCATCTTCATAAATACAAATTACATGTGTTTGGGGCTTTCCTTTTCTGTCTTATATAAATAATATTTTATTTTATAACTATAAACTTTGTGTACCTTCCCAGTCCATTTACTTACCTTTTAAAGGCTTATTCTCTATGTTCTTGCTTCTTCTTCTTCTTCTTCTTCTTCTTTTTTTTTAGAGAATCTTTTTTATTTTATTTTATTTTTTAGTTGAGAGAGAAAGAGCGAGCACTCATGTGAGAGCAGGGGGAGGGGTGAAAGGAGAGGGAGGAAGAATCTCAAGCAGACTCCCTGCTGAGCTCAGAACCCATAGCAGTCACAAACTCAGGACCCTGAGATCATGACCTAAGCTGAAATTAAGCATCCAAAGCTTAACTGACTGAGCCACCTAGGTGCCCCCATGCTTCTTCTTCTTTTTTTTTTTTTTTTTAATCAGAATATATTGTCCTTTCTGGTGTTTCAAATATTACCTTTATTTATGTACTCAGTTGTTTGTTTTGTTTTGTTTTGTTTTCCCATTACCATCCTGTTCTATTTGGCTTATGGTTCTTCTCATATTTTATCATTTATTTTAGTTTTTGACCTTTTATTTGAGCTCTTGTTTCTATCTTTAATTTTTGATATCATTTTACACTGTATATGTTCTGTGCCTTTTGCTTCTTACCTTATGTTCTTATGTCATACAGACATAGGTTCTTACATGCTTTTATTCACTCATCCTATGAGTCACTTGAAGAATTGATTTGGGGGTTGGAACGGGGGTAAAATAAAAGAGCAAACTTGTGACCTGAGATGTTAGGAACACTGCATATATTAATTTCTCAGAACTTCTTTTCAAAACTCTTATGCAATCTGCCCTGATAGTACATCTGTGATCACAGTTCTCAGCATTTGGTATGTCCTCTATCAGAAAAATCAACAACGCTCTGCATGTCCCGTGGTTTTTTTTTTTGTTTTATTTCTGTTTTAGCCGTTGAGTGGCAATTTAGATTTATTTATTTTTTTCTTCTTCAGCTGGCTGTAATTGGCAGCTGATGTTCTCTTCCCCACACTGTCACCTGCCACACTGAGAGCTTGCTTCTCTGTAAGGAGTTGTGCTACGTGCCTCCTCATCTAGGTGAACCAACTCTTTCTCAAACTTCACCTTTAAAAATAAGCCAACATTACTGACTTGTGGAAAATTTTGCATCCATCCAAGACTTCTAGGGGCGGGTTTCTTTGTTCGACATCATCTTTGACTAGATCCATGTATCATTAAATTAACTTTAGATAATGATTCAGGGTTGTTGTAAATGCTTCTTTCCTTCAGTTTATTTCTCTGTTCTTGGTGTGCTCTGTGTTTTTAAAGAAATGAAGCAGATAGTATGTGAATGGGTGCAAATTTTTTAATAAAGTAAAAGTTACAATTGGATCTCATTGAGATTATTTTTGTGACAAATTTTTTAATAAAGTAAAAGTTACAATTGGATCTCATTTTATTGAGATTATTTTTGTGACAGAGTGGAGAAAAGTTTAGAATGGGAGCAAATAAAAAAGACAATTTAAGTCTCAAACACTTTATAATAAAATATGAGTCATTTTTTAGAAGATAGAAATTCTTCATCTGTAAACCTAAGTTGCATAAGGGCAATGGTTTTATTTTTTCTACTCTCTGCTTTGGGCCGATCACCAAAAAAATAGAAAGACTTCAATAAAATTATTTTAAGTGAATGAATACATTTATTTTAATTTTTTCAAATATAAGTTGGAACCTTTTAGCATTTTCAGAGAAAAAACTATTTAATCAATATGGAGTCTGCAGTTCTTTGTATTATAATGTCATCATTCATATGACCCTCATAGGGAGTTTCCAGAAAAACTCTACATGGTAAATAATCAATTTCTAACAGAGATAATACACTGGCCCAACATCCGTTGTCATTGGAGTTTTCAGTCCTATTATTACTCCCCTTAATGCTTTCTTGGAAATAACCAGACTTTTGCTTTAGGAAGGGTGTTGTATCCTTGATTTGTGGTCAGTTATTTTTTTAATGTGCTATCCCAAAATCTTTTTATAATTTTAAGTGGCCTCTTTAAATTCATTTTTATTTTCCCTATTTAAAAAAAACTGATTTGGGGCATACAAAGTCATCAGCTTCAAACAGTATGAGTGTGAAGTAAGTTTTCTGTTGACCATTCATCATACATCTTGCATCTGCGACGCATCAAAATGCACTTTAGAAACCAAGTTGAAGTATCTCCACTCATCACTGTAGTAATTTGAGAAACATACATAGTAAATACTTTTTACAACTAGGAAGACATATACATGTTCAAACAAATGAAAATATCTTTTTAAAAAAATGAGAAAGAAATTCCTCAGGTTTCTGACCATGCGAAGAAATTTACCTGCAGGACTGGTTTCCTCTGAGGATTTCCTCCTTGGCTTGCACATGGCTGCCCTCCTGCCACCTCTTCACAAGGTTGTCCTTCCGTGCATGCATGCCGCCGGTGTCTCTCCATATGTCCTAATCTCCTCTTTTTGTAAGAGTGCCACGCATCCTGAATTAGGGCCCACCCTTATGGCCTCACTTTAACCTAAGTACCTCTTTGAAGGCCTTATTCCCAAATACAATTCCCTCTGAGGAACTGGGTGTGAGAGCGTCAACATTTGAATTTGGCAGATGGAGAAACACAACAGAACAGCGTGTGAGGAATTTTTCTAAGGAATGTCCTCGAAATCAGCATCTGTGGAAGGGAGAAGGAGCAGGACTGGGCAGAAAGACACTGTGAGTTGTTGCATTGCAGTCCTGAATGATAGCCTTGGTTACCCCAGGAGTAGCTTCAAGGCATTTATGCTTCACCCATGAGACCTGTTTGTATGAGGTCAAAGGGACCAGGCTTTATGACCTAATTTGATCAGTCTTGAGATGTGTGGACCTCAAGACTCACATTACTTATCTGCAATAAAGACATTCTCTGATGGGGCTGAGATCAGGAGGCTGTCTGCTGACAGCATTCCCAGGATTTGAGGCACCAAGACCTACCTGAAAGCAAAATATGGTGGCGTGTCACCTTGTTCATCACAGTACCTTTTCTGTGAGGCTTCTTCCATTTAATTTAAGCAGATTATATTTACAAGTGCAATTTTCCATGAGAGAATCCAATATACAAAAACCTTGATTGAGCATTTTCAGAAATACTTAACTTTCTTGTTTTTAACAGGTGAAGAGGAAAGCATAAACTATTTCAGGTGGTTAAATAACGTAATGGAGATGTGATTTATTAAGCAATAGTTAGTCTAAAAAAAGTGCATCAATATTGTTTACAAAGACATTTCTACCATATCAATAGTTTTCATACTAGAGAGACTCAAAATCAAGATTTAATTTAAAAAACAGTTATTTCATCAGGTAATCAGCATAGCTAGAGGTAAAAAATTTTCTGACATTACACATTACCCACAAATTCTGAAATAGAGCCTCAAATAGCATGAAGAATTTGGTTTCATATCCCCTTAAATCATTTCTTATTATCTCTTGGAAATTCTTGTAAGACCAATCAGCACTAAGTTCTCAATTCTGAAAACAGCAGGGACTTTGCTTGGAATTTCCAGCACATAATTAATGGGTCAGTTATAAACACAAAGCCGACTCAGTTTGTATTATCTGAAGACAGTTTGGAATGGCAGGTGTTTACTACTTCCTTACATCTCTAATCATTCTTGGCTTGATGCTTTAATGCCTGAAACTGCATATAATGACAATTCCTGTTGTGAAAATGCCACAGAAACATTAGAAGGCAAAGGCATATTTGCAGAGACAACAGAAAACAGTGGGAAAAAAGTCAGTATATTTCTAACAAATTTGCCTAAACTGTGATTTTATAGCAAGATGAACAAAATGGGAAGTTCCGAAGGGAAATTTATTTTCTTATCCTATTATTAATAGAGAAAAGAGTTAAATTGCCTCTTTCCATGTCCAATTTCTAATGATGTATATTTTGAATTATGGAGGGTAAGGCAACATGTTCAGTTTCACTGTAATAAATCAAATATTCAGTAGTGGTGAATTTGATTAGTGTGGTCATGAGTAGATGTGCTGTGTGCTGTCATGTCTTCAGACTCCTCAGGCTGTTCATTCTTTCATATGATTTCTTTAGTTTCTTTCTTTTTAAATTTAATCCGTCAATTTTTAAATGACATCTCCACTTCACTTTTTTAACCTACTTTTTAGGACTATATTGTGGGAAGGATTGCTTTATTATATCCCCCCAAATAAGTGCTAATTAGAGAAGAGGATCATAAGGTTACAGATATATGCATGCATATAAGGAGTTAGTAAAATTTAGCATTTACTGTCATACAATTTATATAACGTTTAACTGTAAAAGTTTGGTAAAAGTTATTACAAACAGTTAAATTCTTTCAAAGCAAAGGACATTTGGTTCAGGTCAACTTTCATAAACATAAATGTGCAATTCAGTGATATTTGATAAATTTCTTAATTATAGTTTATGGACGTATTTATTAGGGTTGGCTTGGACACAATAGTGATAGTTACACTGACTTCACAAACATAAATATAATAACCAATATGTTTACAAAATAGCAATACTTGACCCAATGCTTGTGTTTATTGTGGGCCAGTTAAAATATAAAAGTGAATATACAAATTATAATTTGATAGAGTTTATAAATAGCACTAAGATCCTTCTACTTTAAACTAGAGGTAGTAGGGGCGCCTGGGTGGCTCAGTGGTTAAGCATCTGCCTTCGGCTCAGGTCGTGATCCCAGGGTCCTGGGATCGAGCCCCGCATTGGGCTCCCTGCTCTACGGGAAGCCTGCTTCTCCCTCTCCCACTGTCCCCTGCTTGTGTTCCCTCTCTTGCTGTCTCTCTCTGTCAAATAAATAAATAAAATCTTAAAAAAGAAAAAAAACCTAGAGGTAGTAAAATACACCATTTATATAAAAGTGAAAAAAGTTCTCAATACCAAGAAGAAATTGAGCTTAGAACTTTGATCCTGGTTAAGTAAATTATCCTCTACCAACATAACTTCCAAATAAAAACACAAACTCTGCGTAAATGTGTTTTTACTTGTTCCATTATAATATTGTATATACCCTGTGGTTTCTCTCTATGTACAAAACACTAATTTCCTTAATGGCATGTTGTCCAGAAATATGAAAAAGTCCAAAGCCAACTGTTCTCTACGTTAAGTACTACAAAGGTTTAATACAAATCACCTCGATTGCTTAATCTTTTCATGAAATTGTAAATGTTAAAAACTGTGCTATTGTCTCAGGAATTTACATTTTACTAACTGAGCAAAGATAAGTGAGAAAGAGAAAAATATAACCTCTACTAACATGTAACCAAATGATCAAAAGTGTGGATTTGAGTCATTATAAAGAACTATAGCTTCAGGTGTATCTTAGATGTTAAACTTGACTGAAGGAATAACTCCCCTTTGCTTTCCCACTTGGTTGCCTGAGACACTAATTCTCAGCTCTGAAGATTATCTCACACTCCAGTGGCTTTGGTGCCTTCATATAATCATCTGCTGTGAACTTTTTCTGCACTTCACAGATACGCTGTAGGGAACAGAGCAGTCATAAAGGATAAAAAACTATAAAGGGCGAGAGCTAGCTTCATCATAATAGCTACTATTTAGATTTCAAACAAACTCCCACAAATTTTATTTTAAGCAGAATTCAAAAAGAATGCAGATTTGCAGTCCAGGGATTCCCCACCCGTGCCCCAACTGTATTCTTTCAAGATAAGTGCACTGCTTCTTGTGTGGTCAGATACCGTGGGTAAAGGTGTCAAAGAGCTTCTTGCTTCTTCAATATTGACAAGTATTATTTAATCAAAATGTGAGAAAGCAGCTTGAAGTGTATATTAGAAAAGAACACACACATATAATTCCCCACAAAGTATTCTAAATTAAAGTAGGTGAAGACTTTCAAACAAATATATCACTATTATTCCCATGTAACTTTATAGTTCACCAATAATCAAATTCATGTTCTTACGCATTTATGTATTATGACATGGTAGGTTTCTAAACCTAGCGCATACCTGCAGGCAATGAAAATAAATATGT
>NW_028035179.1:0-532 GCF_054177405.1 Leptonychotes weddellii | reverse complement strand
CAATGTGTGTCTCCAGCTGAGACACGTTAGAGTTGCTGCAGTCAAGCCTGGTTCTCGAATCACAGCCCCACCTGACACTCCCAGCTCGTCCAGGCCATCTTGCACGAGCCCCCTTTTGCTTCTCTTCTCTTTCCTTCTCCATCCTTCCGGACCATATGGCCCATTTGACTCTTTCATGCACTCATCCACCTGTGCCTTCGTTCACTTACCAAACACTTAACTTTTGTCTCCTGGTTTTCCTCGGTCAGGCACTGTCCCGAGACACAGGAAATACAGTGGTCACTAAAACAGACTGCTGCCGGCAGCTGACATTCTGGCAAGGGGCAGACACTAGAGGTCACTTACTGTAGGCCTCCACTTACGGGAAACATCCAGAAGAGGTAATCTGTAGAAACAGCATGCAGCTTGGTCATGGCCAGGCCCCGTGGGGGGACGTGGGGGGAACCTGCCCCGTGGGTGGGGGGTTTTCTTTTGGAGGGATGGAAATATTTTGGAAATAGGTGGGGCAGGTGGTCGTACAACATTGCAAACA
>NW_028035178.1:0-532 GCF_054177405.1 Leptonychotes weddellii | reverse complement strand
GGATCATGACCTGAGCTGAAGGCAGCCGCTTAACCGACTGAGCCACCCAGGCGCCGCTGACCATGACAGTTTTGATGAATACTGATCAGGTATTTTGTAGGATGTCCTTTAACTTGATTTTCCCCATGATTAGATTTTGGTTATGGGTTTCTTGAAAGAAATACTACAGAGGAAAAGTGCCATTTTTATCATATTATATCAAGGGCACATACTATCAACATGACATCACTTTTAATGTTAACCTTGATCTTCTGGCTGATAGACTGTTTGTCAGGTTTCTCCACTGTGAAGTTACTCTTTTCCCCACCTTTCCATATTGTACTTTTAAGAAGAAAGTCACTGGGTGGCTCAGTCGGTTAAGCGGCTGCCTTCAGCTCAGGTCATGATCCCAGGCTCCTGGGATTGAGTCCCACATGGGGCTCCTTGCTCAGCGGGGAGTCTGCTTCTCCCTCTCCCTCTGCCCCTGCTTGTGTTCCCTCTCTCACTGTGTCTCTCTCTGTGAAATAAATAAATAAATAAATCTTTAAAAAAA
>NW_028035177.1:0-532 GCF_054177405.1 Leptonychotes weddellii | reverse complement strand
GATGTTACTCCTCTGCTCAAAATGCTGCAATAAGATGCCTTAGAAACTGGTAACAGTAGTTTCCAAGAAGGGAAACTGGATCCCTGGAACTTAGGGATAAGACGAAGGCTTGCATTTATTGTATATTACACCTTTTGAATTTTTATGTAATATTCATGTATTGCAAAATTGAGTACATAATTTTTCATTTAAACCTGGACACTTTTGAGAGTGAAAGTTGATAATATTAATAATTACCATGGGACAACCACATAAAAGGGAGCTGTCCAGGGCCAACAAGGATAACTTAACCCTACACATCACCTTGACTCGCTCCTTACCCCTGTTGTCCCTGATATTCTAGGCACATTCATGCACTTATACACACAGAGAGCACACCAGGTCTGCTCTTACCTCAGGATTTTGCACCTGATCTTTCATTTTTTTTTTTAATTAATTAATTAATTTATTTTTTTTATTCTTATGTTAATCCCCATACATTACATCATTAGTTTTAGATGAAGTGTTCCATGATTCATTGTTTGTGCATAAC
>NW_028035176.1:0-532 GCF_054177405.1 Leptonychotes weddellii | reverse complement strand
ACAATGAATCATGGAACACTACATCAAAAACTAATGATGTAATGCATGGTGATTAACATAACAATAAAATTTTTTAAAAAAAGAACAGGGAGTTCATGTGCTGCCAGGAAGTGAGCTTTTAATCCGTCTTGATGCCTCCATTTTCAAAATGATGCATATAACTCATTAATGTAGTGTATGAGCAGGTAAAAGTCCCATTGTGGTTGTTCGTGAAAACCAGCAGGGGTTGAGCATTCCTATCGTGTAAAGTGATGTGACCTAAAGATTGCATGCTTGGAGGTCAGAGCCAGGGATGCTGAGCCAGTCACAGGAACAGACTCTGCATTTCTGTCCCCTTATGTGGAATTTGAAAAAAAAATAAAATAAAATACTAAAGCGTATTAGGACTTCCGGGGACTATTGAATCTGTAAGGTAGGAAGGAAGGTGGTCGAGGCGTGCTCAGCTTCCTTCTAGTGCAACAGAGAGCCGCAGCTGACATCTGAATAGCATTCCCTTCATGTGAAGGGTTGAAGGGAACTTATCAACACGGAA
>NW_028035175.1:0-532 GCF_054177405.1 Leptonychotes weddellii | reverse complement strand
GGGGGGCGCGCCTCTCCGCCCGGGGCCGGCGCTGTGGAGGCGGTCAGCACGGCTCCCCTCTCGGCCCCGCTCCCCGGGCTTCACACGCTTGGACTCCTGCGGTCCCCAGGGACGCCCCCATTTCACAGGTGTGGAGACTGAGCACAGGCAGGTGTGCTGGATCGGCGCAACGCGGGGTCTGTCGCCAGTCACAGAAACGTGACTCCTCCCGAAGCCGGGCCAGTGGGACCAGATGCATCCCTCTGCACGACTTTGAGAAAAAAACCCTTCAGATCAAACTGAATTCCTCAGTCTCTGGCTTGTACGAGAGACCGGCCGTCAGTGTGCCCTGGGCCCGGTGTGGCGGGGGCTCCGCAGAACTTTCTGCGCCGATCGCTCTGAATACGCCTCGCATCTGAGGTGGCAGGCGCTTGGGGCTCCTGCCCCTGAGGAACCGAGGTTTTAATTCTGTCTAATTTGCATTAGAATTGAAGAGCGGGCAGGCAGCCGCTGCGAAGGGCCCTCAGCCCCTCTTCCTCGCACCCCAAAGACG
>NW_028035174.1:0-532 GCF_054177405.1 Leptonychotes weddellii | reverse complement strand
GGATGCACGTTGGGGTATTATGGTAAGTTAACTAAGACTGAGAAAGATAAATACCTATCATTTCACTCATTTGTGGAATCCAAAAAAACCCAAATGAATGAAGAAACAAAAAGCAAAATCAGACCTATAAATACAGAGAACAAACCAACGGCTGCCACACTGGAAGGGTGTTGGGGGATGGGAAAACTGTGTCGAGGTCAGTAGGAGCTACAGAATTCCAGTTGTGGAAGTCATGGGAATAAAAGATACAGCATAGGGAATAACATAATAGTGTGATAGTGTAATAGTGTTGGATGGTAATAGATGGTAGCTGCATTTGCGGTGAGCACAGCATAATGTGTAGATTCGCTGAATCACTAGACTATAGACCTGAAACTAATGTAACATTGTGTGTAAACTTTATTAAAAAAAAATTTAAAAAAATGTTCTTTTAATGAATTAAGATATTCTGAGCACAGGTTCCAGATAGATTACTCCTATCTGGTAGTGTTCACCCTCAATACCCATTTCTACATCCATCATCTCAAACTGT
>NW_028035173.1:0-532 GCF_054177405.1 Leptonychotes weddellii | reverse complement strand
CGGGGCTGTGGCAAACTGAAACCATCTAGTGCAGACAGCTAGTAGGAGACACGCAGTCTCTGCTTCACAAACCACCACGGTAAATAATTCATCTAGCGTGACTGTTTTCTGTGGAATTCTCAAGCAGCAAGTGGGTCTATTACAATGTATCATTTCCCTTTACTTCAGTAATTTACAGAGTGAAAATTTGGAAGCTTTTTTCTTCTCAAGAGACCAGAGTATATTTGTGGGTCCAAAAGCATCTTTGCAAAATAGAAGATTACCTTTATCTTTATACCAACCAGGCAAAGAATGCATTCTAATAAGCAATCGGGTGGGGGAAAAAAAAAAAAAAACCCTACTGTGATTGAATTTATTTTTCCAGAGAAATGCAGGAAATAGTCATGAATGTTTCATTAAAACTCTTTCTCATCATAGATGTATATCCGTGTCCTAACAAGTACATGTTTTTTAGCACTGCAACTCTCCAAGCCAGCAAACAACTCGGTAAAATTGTCTTTAATCCCTCACAAATGACTCTGGAGTCCCACTG
>NW_028035172.1:0-532 GCF_054177405.1 Leptonychotes weddellii | reverse complement strand
TGGCTTTTGGGGGGACATGGCCTCGGCAGCCCACTGTCCCACCCCCCACTGTCAGTGCCTCATTTCTGTCAGCAAATACGCAAGAAGTAACCAGAAAAGAAGGCTGCTTTTAAATGCCTCTTTTAAAATGTAAAGAGGAGGGTCAAAGATCCCCTTGCTAATCTCCAAAATAGCTGTTTCACTCTTCTTTCTCCCACACATACATCTCAGGAGGAGAAATAAACCAAGGAGTGATTGCTTAGTCACTTACAAAAATTGCTACAAGCAGAGTAGGTGAAAGCAAAAACTTACTAGTGGGCTGAATGCCAGAAAGGGCTGCCACAGACGAGAGTCCATGGGACAATGAAGTAGTGCATCGTGCCTTTGAAAATTAAAATATGCATGTTCTTCCTGCCCCCAAAGACACAGAATCTCTCTCTCTCCCTCTCTCTCTCCCCCCCCCACACACACTCCTCATTCACTCTTTATTTATTTATTTATTTATTTTTATTCTTATGTTAATCCCCATACATTACATCATTAGTTCTAGATG
>NW_028035171.1:0-532 GCF_054177405.1 Leptonychotes weddellii | reverse complement strand
TTCTCTTAGCATAATCCCCTCCAGTTCTATCCATGTCAATGCAAATTAGCAGCAATGTCCACAATAGCCAAACTGTGGAAGGAGCAGAGATGCCCTTCAACAGGTGAATGGATAAAGATGTGGTACACATATACAATGGAGTCTTATTCAGCCATCAGAAAGGATAAATACCCACCATTTGCATCAACATGGATGGAACTGGAGGGGATTATGCTCAGTATGCATATTTTAAAAACAAGCATTACAATATGAAAGCAGGCAAATGACCAGTCTTCACCAAAGAAGAAATACAAACCAATAAGCAACAACAAAAAATCTGCTCCATCACTTGAAGAAATAGGGAAATGAAAATTTAAATTGCAATAAAATTTGCTTAAACTAAATATCAAAATCACCAATTACTAGAACTTTCACATTACTGAAGGGAGCATAAATTTATAGAACCACTTTAGAAAATAGTTAATCATTTTTGCATAAGGCAGGAGATATTTCCCTCATAATACAGAAATTTCTCTGTAGAAACCCATGCACA
>NW_028035170.1:0-532 GCF_054177405.1 Leptonychotes weddellii | reverse complement strand
TATTAAAAAAGAGATAGGAGAATGAGGATTTTTTTTTCATTTAAAATGGCAAGTGTTGATATTATTGGCAGGTTCGTTCCTTTTCAAGATATAAAATGCTACAAAACTTACAACAGACAAACAAAGGGAATGAATAGATAATTTACCCAAGATTAATAATAAAAATAAATATATATGAAGCAATATTTACCCAAACTGAGAATTAAAATATTCAAAATAGTAAATAATGAACTACTATTTTCCCCACGGTACTTTTGGGAAAAATATACAGTAATTAATAACAATGAAATCAAGGTAAATTGGTACACTCATACATGGCATATGACCTTGTTAAATATATTATTTAGACTTTAGCATGCAGGCATATACATATTTATTATTTATATAATATACTCAAAAGCATATCTCTTAATGAGATAGTTCAAAGGAAAAAATAAGATGCTTATAATGGACATTATTTTTTTCTCACTAGTCCTTGGTTAGAGTTTATTTCCAGATTAACTTTGGAGAACTAATAATAAGTATTCTCTGT
>NW_028035169.1:0-10043 GCF_054177405.1 Leptonychotes weddellii | reverse complement strand
CTTTTTTTTTCTTTAAAGATTTATTTATTTATTTGAGAGAGTGAGAATGAGAGAGAGAGAGAGTACATGAGAGCAGGGAGGGTTAGAGGGAGAAGCAGGCTCCTCGCCGAGCAGGGAGCCCGATGCGGGACTCGATCCAGGGACTCCAGGATCATGACCTGAGCCGAAGGCAGTCGCTTAACCAACTGAGCCACCCAGGCGCCCCTGATCTCTCCTCTTTCATTCATGATTTTATTTATTTGGGTCATTTCTCTCTTCTTTTTGATAAGTCTGGACAGGGGTTTATCAATCTTGTTAATTCTTTCAAAGAACCAGCTCCTAGTTTCCGTTAATCTGTTCTACTGTTCTTTTGGTGTCTATTTCATTGATTTCTGCTCTGATCTTTATAATTTCTCTTCTCCTGCTGAGTTTTAAACTGCTGTATTCTAAACATAGAAATAATACAAGAAGCTTCTCTTTCAATCGTGGGTTTTATTGTTAAAAATACTTGTGAATGTATACTAATTCACTTCTAGATGTCGGAGGCACCAAAAGACATTATAATGTGTCTTCCCCTCGAATACAAAAACTTCAGTGTTGCTCTGGGATTTTACACTCTCTCTAAAATCCCCTTGAGATTTCTGAGTGTGAAAGAAACCACATTGGACACAAAGTTGTATAGCAAACAAGCTCTAGATAAATAGGGCTTTTATTTGAGTAGGCAATACTGATTGGACAAATGAAAACATTATGGGATTTCTAGAGAAGAAACTCGTTATACATTCCATAGATATGCTTTGGCTGAAAGTGGCAGAAACGCAACCCAGGCTGTCAGAATGGGGGGGGGGGGTTTGTTGTCAGTGAACAAACAAAACTAGCAGAATGCTACTGTCCTCGTGTGACTGGAACCAGGGTGTGGAATGCAGCTAAAACCTCCCCATCTCTTACTTCCTCTTTTCTCTGTACTGGATCATTTTTCAGACCAATCACTGGTACAAGCTCTAGTTTTAGCCCTTTCTAGGTTCGTCCCTCTCAGCTTGCCAACAAAGAAACACAGAGGTCTTCTCTGGTCCACAAGAGGAGATTTCTAGGACAGGATTTTGAATCAATGACCTGAATCCTGGCTTTTCTTTAAGTGGGCTGTAGTATTTGGGCGAATAAAAGGACTATGTTGTTGCTAGAAAAAAGTGTAACCTTCATTACTCATCAGGTATTTCTTGGCTGAACATAGCAAAATGTAACTCAAGCTTGTCAAAATGGAGGTTCTTTGTCTTAGTGAACAGTGGAGGGAAAGCAGGGAAACAGTGAGGCTCCCACACAGGCAGCTGGCCTCGGGCCCTCCCCGCTGGATGGGAAGCAGCAGTCTGTCCGGGAAGGGCTGTCCTGGGCCCGCGCTGCCACCATGGGGTGGGGGGTGACTGAGTCTGGGTTTCTGTGTGAAGAACCACGTGGCTTTCACACTAAGCTATGCCCTTCAACTTCCACGCTACCGGGGCTACAAAGGGTCACTGGACCTTCCGGCTACCTTATTCCGGTTTCTCCACTTGTCGGCAAGGAGAGAGGCCATTTATCCGAGGCCCCTCACAGATGACAACAGTGCCGCTGGTCTCTCTCCGAAAGAGGCCTGGGGCCCATGGGACCACTGTCCTGTCCTTCCCCCAGGTGGAAGTGGGTGCAGTTTCCAGCGCCCACAGCTGGGTCCCTAGCCCTTGAAAAGGGACTTCCTGAAATCACAGAGAAAGACAGATGTGCTGCCAAGAGTCTGAAGCAGTTCGGAGCTCAGAAGGGTATTTGATGTAGACGCTTGTTCTCCCTTCTAGCTGATGAGAGTGCGGAGTTTATAATGAAGTGTGGGATGCTGGGTCGTTGCCATTTAGGGGAAGGAAAACAGCATGTTCTATGCTGGGAATCAAACTCACAGATGTGTCATTTACGGTCAGGAAATCTGTGGGGAAATTATAAAGAAACTTATGGAGCACCTTTTCTACTCACATAGCTTATGATCCTTTCTTTTACTCATAATAAACTAAGCCTAGAGAAATTCTAGAATCCCTTCAAGGTGGTACAATTCAGAGGCAGAATCAGGATTCAACCCCAGTGTCCCTTCGCTTGGAAGGTCGGGCTCTCTGCGGCCGAGCACTCGACAGCTGTTCACAGTAACCCCACAGACACCACACGTCCGTCAACTCCATAAGCCTCTGAGGAAGGAGTGGCCTGAATGAGTTCACCTCCGGCGGGGCAGCTCAAGGCAAGGTTTTCTGCCCCTTCTCCCTCTTCTCACTGATCTCTGGCTCCACAGTGAGCAGTCCTTCATTTCTTCTTCCAGAGCCCGTGTTGACTGACTTGGAGCAGCACCAGGGAAATCTGGGATCCATCAGAACAGCGGGAAGAAGCTTCCAGGGCAGCCCAAGATGAAGCCCGTTGTGGCACCAAAGAGACTGAGTTTGCACCTGGTATCGTGAATGAGGAGGTGATTTTCCTTCCCACTCTGTGTAGAGAGACTGGGCGGCGCTTCAGCACCTCCTCTTCCTCCCACTTTGTGGAAGTTTCTTGGCACTTGCGGCACAGGCCTGGGAGAGAGGAGCCTTCCTGAGGTCCTAAGGATTCCTGAGAATCAGGCTCAGGGTCCAGTGAGAGGGACTCATAGCTCTTGTACCAAAAGGCGTCTTCTTTACTTCTGTGGATTTGGATTCACTGGTTTTCTGAAAACCTTCTGAGAGATTAGAGAATCGAAAGGCTGTCAGATCACTGACACTCTGTCTGCACATAACACCTTCTCCAAGATTTTCCAACCACAAGATGAGGGAATCTAACCTGACATACTGACAACCACCTGGGACAATCAGATCCAGGGACATTTCAAAGTCTAATAGTGTGACCAAGGTCAAACTAGAAGGAGATTCAGTAAAAGAAGAACTGAAAGGAGAGAATGTAGAGCTGTGGGGGAGATCATCGCTCCTGAACCACAGTGGTCTACCTTCTTCCCCAGGAAATACGTTCCAAGACTCCCAGGGCCTGCTTGAAATGGCAGAGAGTACAGGACCCTAGATGTACTATGAAGTTTCCTCTACATACACACCTGAGATAAAGTTTAATTTATAAATCAGGCACAGCATTAATGGCATTCACTAATAATAAAATAGAACAAATATAACAAATACTGTAATAAAAGTTATGCATTCTCTCCCTCTCTCAACTACTGTGTACTGTACTCCTCCTCCTCCTTCTCGTGATGCTGTGAGATCATAAAAGGTCTATGTGAGGAGATGAGGGAGGGGAGTGAGGTCAGCCCCAGGATGTACCTTAGGCTACTATCGACCTTCGACCTCGCGCCGAAGAGCCCAGGAGACCAGGGGGAACAGAAAGCACAGAGAGCCGCCGCCGCAGGGACAGCGAAGAACAGCTAGAGTGGCTCTTCCCTGGGGCCACGTGACAGTGACGGGAGTGGACCGGCCACTTCTGGGCCCCGGTCCCTCCGCGCACGATCCCACAGGCTCCTAACGATGACGCATTCAAGGCGGATTCTAGCACACAGACCTTGCGACAAGGAAACGGAAACTCAGGCAAAACAGTTCCCGCGCTGCGACCACCGCGCCCGGCGGCCGTTTAGCCAGAAGCCAGCGCGGCCCCCGCGGCCCTTCGCGAGGGGAGGCCGCTCTCCGCAGCCCGGCCTGCCGCCGCCCCCGCGCTCCCGCCCCGCGCCCGGCAGCCCCCGGAGCACCAGGCCCGGGGGGGACAGGCGCTGCTCTCGGTCCCCGAGGCCCCGCGGCCGCCGGCAGCGCTGTGGAACAGACGCGACACGGCCGAGCCGCAGCAGCGGGGCCGCGAGCCGCGCGCACAGGCCCCCGCAGAACGCAGCGCGCAGGCGCACGGGCCCCACGCCCCCCGGGTGCGGTCCTGTGCGGCGCTCGCGGCTGAGGGCACGTCCGAGAGAGCGGCTGCGCCGGACGCGAGGCTGAGGGGGAGGTGGGGAGAGCGACGGGCCCCACGCAATGGCCGCAAGACGGTGCCGCCCAGACCAAGCGCACCGGAGGGCACCGGAGGCGAGGCGGCCACGTCGCCGAGCCGGTGGCATATGCTGCTCAGCGGAGTCCCCGCACAGGGCTCGGCTGGCCCCCTCTGCGGGAGGCGGTGGGCACAGGTCATGGTATCGCAGCCCCACGACTACACGGTGGAAGTGGGGACCCCCCTCGGGGCTGAGAGATTCACGCTAAACAAGGCAGGTGACGCTACAGAAAGTCCAGACGGCCAGAAAATGCCAGCATCAAGAGCCGTAGAGACCTGAAAACTCATTCTAATCGTCCGCACGAGGGGAACGATTCTGAAGGCCCCTGGGATGGTTAAGTGGCAGAATGTGGGTGCAAACCCAGGCCTCCCGACTCCTAGTCCAGGGCACTTTCCATCAGGCCATGAGGGAGGCCCAAGGCTGAAGGTCCGGGAGAAGAGCTGCACACTCATGGAAAGGTTCAAACATAGAAACCTCTGGAAAAGTCCACCTGCCTCACGCAGGGAATGCAGGAAGCAGGAGAAATCAGGTCACCTCCAGTGGTCACGTTACACCCGCTCTTCTGTCTGAGATGGCGAAGCAACGGGACACAAACCACCTCATCTTTCTGAGACTCAGCTTCTCTCCCACGAGGGAGAAGTGACACTTTCTCTCATTGCCTCCCACAGTCGTCCTGAGCCTGAAATGGGTTCTTTCTGAATTGCCAGATATGGTAAATTCAAGCTGCTTTTATAGTATCCGTTAACACTGATGATTTCCCCACCCTGCGGAAGAGGACAACGAGGAGCACATAGCTGAGGTGAAACAGGAGTAGGGTGCGGGGCTCTGATGTGCATCCAGTGCAGCTCTGACCTTCAGTCTCTTTCTCTAGCAGTAGAAGTGGTCCTGCACCAGGAACGCTGCTCACCCCAAGCTCCTGGTCTCCGAGGATGGACACGTGGGACTCTGAGAGGCTCTCTGCTGGGCCATCTGCTCATCCCCAGAGATTCAACACCAGCCCCTGTGTGCTGGGTCAGGAGGGCTACTCCTCTGGGACCCACCGCTGGATGGTGGCACGGTCATACTGGGGACACTGCCTTCTGAGAGTGGCTTGAGAGTTGGTGAGGGACAGGGAAGGATTTCTCTGCCAGAAGGAGGGCATCTGGGCTGTGCGGGTCACCACGTGACAGTTCTGGGCGCTCACCATTGCACACACCAAACTGCCCCACATGAAAATCCCCAGATGGAAGGAGTGACCTTGAATAGCGAGGAGGAGCAGGTGAGCTCTTTAAAAGATAAAGAGGCCGGGCGCCTGGGTGGTTCAGTCGTTAAGCGTCTGTCTTCGGCTCAGGTCATGATCCCAGAGTCCTGGGATCGAGCCCCACATCGGGCTCCCTGCTCAGCGGGAAGCTTGCTTCTCCTTCTCCCTCTCCCACTCCCCCTGCTTGTGTTACGTCTCTCTCTGTCAAATAAATAAAATCTTTAAAAAAAAAAAAAAAAGATAAAGAGGCCATCATTTACTTGTCAGGATTCTTTCACAGGGAAAAGAGTCTCGTTCTTTAGGTTCAGTGGAACGTGGATCAGCTGAGCCTGCATCCTTGAACTGGACATGCTTCCCCAGGGCTCTCCTGACACCTGCTCAGACATGTGCTCATCCCCACAGCCATGTTGGGCCCATACTGGGCATCCGTGAAGAGACCTGTGTGGCGGACCCCCTCCCGTCCCATCAGGGGATTCTCAAGGACAGCAGAACATCTGTGGTCTCCGCATATCAAATGGCTCCGTCCCCTGGTTCCTGGTAGAAGACTTGGCACCTGTGTTCCAGGTGCTGTGTGTCATCATTCCATTCCCAGCCCACAGCCGCCCCCCTCCAACGCCCTGCCCCGCCCAGATCTCCCACCCCCTCCAGCAGCCATCCTAACACCGCAAAGGCACAAGAACCTATGTGCTTGTTGACAGTACGGATTCCTGGTCCACCCACAGAGAACCCACTGCATAGAACGCATTGCTGGAGATAAAGAGAGCCCCCTCGTGATCAATCAAATAGAATGAGGGATGTCCCAAGTACAGCAGAAAGGAGACCAGTGGTGGCCCAGGGCTGGGGGCAGGGGGAGAGGACCAGATGCAAAGCGGCGTCAGGGAACTTTAGGATCAGGGACCTGTTCTGTATACTCATTGTCGGACTAGTTCCATGAGTCTAAACAATGGTTGATATTCATCTAACTGCACCTCTGCAATTGGGGAATTTTATTTTTTTTAATTTAATTTAATTTAATTTAAATTCAATTAATTAACACATAGTGTATTACTAATTTCAGAGTTACTTTATGGTTCATTAGTTGCAGATAACACCCAGTGCTCATTACATCATGTGCCCTCCTTTTTTTTTTTTTTATTTAAGATTTTTTATTTATTTGACAGAGTCACAGTGAGAGAGGGAACACAAGCAGGGGGAGTGGGAGAGGGAGAAGCAGGCTCTCCGCCGAGCAGGGAGCCTGATGCGGGGCTCGATCCCAGGACCCTGGGATCATGACCTGAGCTGAAGGCAGATGCTTAACGACTGAGCCACCCAGGCCCCCCTGACATGTGCCCTCCTTAATGCCCATCACCCAGCCACCCCATCCTCCCACCCATCTACCCTCCAGCCACACTCAGTTTGTTTCCTATAGTTAAGAGTCTCTTATGCTTTTACTCACTCTCTAATTTCGTCTTATTTTCTTTTTCTCTCCCTTCCTCTATGATCCTGTTTTGTTTCTTAAATTCCACGTATGAGTGAAATCATGTGGTATTTGTCTTTCTCTGGCTGACTTATTTCACTAAGTATAATACCCTCTAGTTCCATCCACATCATTGCAAATGGTAAGATTTCATTTTTTGATGATTGAGTAATATTCCATTGTATAAAAATACACACTACATCTTCTTTATCCATTCATCTGTCAATGGATATCTGGGTGAATTTTATTTCATATGAGAATCTTAAGAAATAAGAGAGAAGTATAGAGTAAAATGGCAAAAGAAAGATAAATATAAACTAGGTAAATATAAACTAGGAGATAAACTTTAGATAAGTATAGCTAAATATAAACTGGGAGAATTCACTGCGAGCTCTCCTGCCCTGAACTAATTTTAGAGGAAGTCCTGCAGACAAAGGGAAGTGACACTGGATGGTATCGTACAGAATGGAGTAATTAACAAGAGAAATGGTGCTATTCTCTTTATGTACATTTTCTTCATAATTTCTTTAAAAGACGTATGACTGTTCAAAGCACTAATTAGTTCATGATATTCTCTGGCTTATACTGTGTGTTGGTGATATGTGTTCCAACAGCAGCACAGAGGGGCTTAACTGGAACTCTGTTGCTACAAGTTTCCTGTATTTACTGGATGGAGTTCAAAGTTACTTTAAGTAGACTGAAAAGCTGAAGATGCAGGTTTCAATTCCTACAACTTCAATTAAAAATTAATGGACATAAATATAGCCACGAGAAGAATCAAATCATAAACAAAAAATATTTGCTGGAAACCAAGGAAGATACAAAAGGAGGCATGAGAATGGAAAAGAGAAGGGACAATTCAGAAACAAAAAGCAAAATCATAGACCCAAATCCCACCACATTAGGAATCATAGTAAATATAAACCAACTAAAATTCTTTTATTTTTAACAGAAACAACAATGCAGTATTTATTTTATACAGTTGAACTGGGTACATAGTAAAGTAAGCTATAAAAATTCCAAATAGTTATCTCTAAAGGAAACCCTTTGTTTACATGGTTTTACATATTAATTACTCTGGAAGTTTCTGAACTCTGTTTAGCAGTAGATCTCCTTTCCTGATAGTTTCTTGGTACTGCCAGTTCTTGCTATCAGGCCTGTAAACCAACTAAAATTCTAAACAAAAGTTTGAGATTATCAGGCTGCATAAATACCAAGATAGGCTATATGCTATGTAAAATAGAAAACCTTGAAATATAAAACCAAAAATAGGTAAAAAGTTAAGGGATTAAGGAATATCCTGAGGGAATAAAAAGCATAAGAAATCGGGAATGTTGCTTTATTCTGAAGCAAAACAGACTTTCACACAAGGAGCATCAGCAGCGACAAAGAGGACTTTCTAGGAGGATAACAGGTCAACATCACAGCAAGACAAAAGTAATGAATGGAGAAGAACCTAATTACAGAGCTCTAGAATAGGTGACACATAAAGGGGCAGAACTGTAAAGAAATAGACAAATTAACTATGATATTTAGCCATCAATACTCCTCTCTCATTAATAGAACAAGTAAGGATTACAGGACTTTAACCATACTGTCAGCCAAAACAGACCATGGACTGAAACTAAAATAAGTCTCAATAAATGTAAAGGCAGCCAAATTATAGACTATACTCTGTGACCACAGTGACATTAAATTAGAAATCCATCACATGAAGATCTCTGGAAAATCCCCAAATATTTGGAAATGAGAACACACATCAAACCCATGTGTCATCATGGCTTAGAGAGGCAATCACAAGGGATGTCAGAATTCCCTTCACCTGAATGACCATGTACAGATATGACAACGTGGGATCTGTAGATGCAACAAAAGCAGTTTGTCATTTCCCAGTCTGCAGGGGCAGGAAGCCAGGTCTGAAGGATGCAGATACCAGGTCCCTGGTCCTAAGGGGCACCAAGGGGTAGAAGAGGCAGCAGACCAGGGTCCTGGGTGCTCCAGGTAGGGAAGGGGGGCCACCCTCCAGATTCCAAAAGGTGGGGTCTGACCCCTGCACAGGAGCTGCCCCCCTTAGTCATCTTGGGCATGGTGTTCAGACGCCCGGGTTCTGTAGGCCTGGGGATAGGGGAGAGGACTTATGCGGGTCCTGGAGGAAATGTGAGGCAGAAGCCTGGGCCCTGAGTCCTGGCTGATGTCCTTGTACCTCCGAGCTCCAGGATGGCATCTCCATGGCTCCAGCTGCTGGGCCCCTTGCTGTCAGAGGCCCTGGGGCTGCTCCTCATGGAGCAGGGGTTCCACTGACTTCACAAGTAGAGACGGTTTCCAGGTGGCAGAGGCTGTGAAACAGGGGTGGACGGCAGGGGGCTGAGAAACCCTAGCGCAGGGAGTGGGAATCTGGAAACTCCAGAATCAGAAACCAGGGCTGGCCCTTCAGGGTGCACAGGACTTGCTCCCCCTTCCTCTCAGTTCCTTGACACCCTGGCCTCCCCAGCATAAGGGGGTCTTGCTCTGGAGGAGAGGAAGCCCCTTAGCCACCTCCCCTCTCTCTGCTTTTCCCTTCTTTCTGGAATGTTTGAACTATTCATAGTGTCAGTGTGGAAAATGCCTGAACTTAAGTACAGTTTCCTGACCAATGACAGAGCTCACCCCTGTGTGATGACCATCAGGTGACAACCAGAGACCTCTGCCAGGAGTCCCTGCGCCTCTTCCAGACAGAACCCATCCTCTCCCACAAGTGTCCCTAAGACGACCCCTCCCCCTGACTCTCGTCCCGGGTTCCACCCCCTGCACTCTTGTTGGCCCCCACCCGCTAATGTCAGTACTTCCTCCCTCTGCTCACTCCTCCAGGAGCAGCCCCAGGTTCCAGGCCATCTCCCAACGGAGCCCCGCCCCTCCTCCTCCCCTCCTTCTACCTGACCTTAGGAACTGAGAATCCAGAGCTGGTTCCTTGGAGGAGGATCCGTTCGCCCTGAAGCAGGAGCAAGAACAAGTGATAGGGACCCGGGGTCAAGGTCCCAGGAGGAACTGAGAGCACCCAGCATGTGTGTGGGGTCCACTGCGGACCTGGGAACCAGCCGTGATGGCCTGAAGATATGTTCCTTCCTGAGGCCAGAGTCCATGGTCATTCAATGGGGAGAAACCACCTATGTCAGCATGTATTTTGGGAGACAATTCAGACTGAGAACTTGACACTGGATGGGAGCTTCCCCTGTGTGCACAGCCCCGTGCCCCTGCTGGGAACCCAGGGACACCCTGGGGAGGTCCCTGGGGAGAAGCCCAGAGGGCGCTCAGGTCTCCCGCCCTCAGCCCTGTGGCCACACGGGGGCGCTGCGGCGCTCCGGTCCTGCACCGCCAGGGGGAGC
>NW_028035168.1:0-532 GCF_054177405.1 Leptonychotes weddellii | reverse complement strand
GGGCTCCCTGCTCAGCGGGAAGCCTGCTTCTCCCTCTCCCACTCCCCCTGCTTGTGTTCCCTCTCTTGCTATGTCTCTTGTCAAATAAATAAATAAAATATTTTTTAAAAATATGAATGACTTGATAAAAAGGAATTGTCATAATAGCTCATGCATAGACAGTCTTAGGGCTGTCACTCTATGGGCCACTGAAATATTACCAACGGCATTTAAACTATAAACAAGGAAGATCTGTCAGGTTGCCCCTACCTGCCCTCACTCTGTCTGAAGATGCTTCAAATCTGACATCCAGAAGTGTGCTCAACTGGCTACCCTTAGAAGTCAGAACCTGGTTTAATAGTCTATCTGATCATGAAGCATATTTCATTTGATTTCATATAAATGCCTCATTTAATCACATTACTTGTGTCACAGGGCTAACTGAAAAGTACGTCTTTATCACTGGCTCCTGAAATGAGGTTAACTAAACTGACCTATTGTCAGGAGTAAAATGTTGGATCACTGACATGAAATAATCGATCAGGTCAACTTT
>NW_028035167.1:0-532 GCF_054177405.1 Leptonychotes weddellii | reverse complement strand
CTAGTACTGTATTGAACGGCCATGGTGAGATTGGATATGACTATCTTGGTCTCTACTCCAAGTGGAAGCTTTCAGGGATTCACCTTCATATGTGTTAGCTGTAGGTGTTTCCTAGATTTATTTATCAAGCTTATGATGTTCTCCCCTATGTTTTACTCTCGGAGAATTTTTTTGTATAATTCTTCTTCATAAATTCTTGTTCCTTATCATGAATGGGTTTTGAATTGTGTCAGATGATTTTTCCTTATTGGTTGATAAGACTATGTTTTTTCTTCTTTAGCTTGTTACATGACGTTATATTGATTGATTTTTGAATATAAAACTGTCTTTGCATCCCTGCTATAAAACCCCTTTTGGTCCTGGAATATACTTCTTGATAAATATATATACATATATCAAGTAGAAATGTATATAATTGGAATAATTCAATGTATATAATTAGAAAATATAATATAAACATTAGAAAACAGAATACAGTTATATAGAGTATAATATATACATATATATACACATATATATTCTGTTTTCTAAT
>NW_028035166.1:0-532 GCF_054177405.1 Leptonychotes weddellii | reverse complement strand
TACAAAGCTGTAATCATCAAGACAGTATGGTTCTGGCACAAAAACAGACACATGGATCAACGGAACAGAAGACAGAACCCAGAAATGGACCCTCAACTCTATGGTCAACTAATCTTCGACAAAGCAGGAAAGAATATCCAGTGGAAAAAGGACAGTCTCTTCCATAAATGGTACTGGGAAAACTGGACAGCCACATGTAGAAGAATAAAACGGGACCATTTTTTGGCACCATACACAAAGATAAACTCAAGATGGATGGAAGACCTTACTGTGAGACAGGAATCCATCAAAATCCTAGAGGAGAACACAGGCAGGAGGTTCTTCGACCTCAACCGCAGCGACTACTTGCTACATACATCTACAAAGGCAAGGGAGCAAAAGCAAAAATGAACTATTGCAACTTCATCAAGATAAAAAGCTTCTGCACAGCAAAGGAAAAGGTCAGCAAAACTAAAAGGCAACCTACGGAATGGGAGAAGATATTTGCAAATGTCTTATCAGATGAATGGATAAAGAAGATGTGATATATATA
>NW_028035165.1:0-532 GCF_054177405.1 Leptonychotes weddellii | reverse complement strand
AAGTTTGACGTGGGTCTCATTGCACTAAAATCAAGTTGTTGGCAGGGCTGTGTTGCTTCTGGAGGCTCTAGGGGAAAAACTGCTTCCTCGCGATTTCCCAGCTCTGAGGCTGCCTTCCTGTCTCGGCTGTGGCCCCCCTTCCATCTTCAGGGCCAGCGGGGATGGATTGGGCCCTCCCCACAGGCTCACTCACTCAGACGCTCAGCCCCTTCCACCCCACTCTGCCACATCTAGGAAGCCACCTGACTGCACTGGGACCACCCAGCTCATTCAGGACGATCTCCCTATTTTAAGGGCAGCTGATTAGCAACCTGATTTCATCTGCTACCTTCATTCTCCTTTGCCATGGAACCTACCATATTCACGGGTTTCAGGGATTAGCATGCGGACGTCTTTGCGGGCCATTATTCTGCCTACCATGCAGATCTATTACACTTTAAATATGTTTTAACTGTCCCTGTTTCCCAGTAGCGCATGAACTCTGGGGTGCAGGCAGCACCCATCGTGGCCATTTCTGTCTCCTCCACCCAGT
>NW_028035164.1:0-532 GCF_054177405.1 Leptonychotes weddellii | reverse complement strand
AGCAGGAATAACAATAAAAGCACGGAACTATGGAGAGCTAGAACAAAACAAGGGCATCCTCCCCTGCTCCTCACGACTGTAATGGGGGAAGGAATCAGATAGAAGGGGAGCCACATGGAAAGGGCTGTCCCTGCGTAAACTCCCAGAGCCACCGACTGTGATAACCAACTGTGGGTGCTCCTCCAGCTGGGTCGCCATCACTCCATGGGTGCCGGGACCCCCGTATTGCAACAAAGGACAAGATACCGATAGGAAAAGCCCTGTGGAATATGCTAGTAAGGGAAACATGCGAGGTGCAGAAGAGTGGAGAGAGAATGTTACTTTTTATGGAAGAAGAGACAGACTATACACAAATTATGTACATAAGTTATATACATAATATACAAAATAAATATATATACTTGTAATTGCTTGTGTTTATACAAATAAAAGCTGGAGGCTTACACACACAGAAATAATAAAAATGATTACCCATGGGGGGTGGTGGGAGAATGAAATGGAAACAGAAATTCTCAGCGTAAACCTTTTTATA
>NW_028035163.1:0-532 GCF_054177405.1 Leptonychotes weddellii | reverse complement strand
TTTGTATTTCCCAATAACCTGTTGCTGATATTCAGAGTATTTGTAACTTCATAGGTGAGGCAGAAAAGCATAGTGCCTATTGTCAGTTCTATTTCCATATGACCTATTCGTACTGTTTCTGTTTTGGTAATTTGAGGATATATTGAAAGGCAGACACCATTGCTATCTACTGTTTATATCACTCACAGCACAGTACTCTACACATTGTGGTTGCCCAATAAAGATTTTTGCATACTTTATCAATACAGTTCATGGAAACTCAGTAGAGCATATAACAAAGTAGAGAACAGCCCAGTTCTACTTCATGCTAATGAGTTATCAACTAATGCACTAGGCTCAGTTCTTTTCTGTTCTGGATGCTACATTTTTCCAAATCAATTTTATTCAGGTACAATTTATATGCAATTAAATGCATTCATTTTAAATGTTGATGAGGTTTGACAAATGCATACAACCTACAATCTACTAGCATAATCAAAATATATGTGCATGTATAGGGGTAGGGGTTGCAAGTGGATGCTGCACATGCAGC
>NW_028035162.1:0-532 GCF_054177405.1 Leptonychotes weddellii | reverse complement strand
AAGAAATGCCATGGTCTGTGGAGCTTACTTAAATGTAAAGGATGAATAAAATGTATATTAATTATTAAACATCTCCATATGTCTAAACTTTACAAATAGCCATCTCGTTAGGAACTGTCATACAATTCTGAATTAGGAGTAATAAATATAAATATAAACATCCCAGAACAATTGAATCTGACACTGTAGCCCTTCAATCTTAACTTAAGTTTGCACATAAATGTGTTTTGGGGTATGGATCTGGGTTTTTGTATATGTGTATTGTCACAAACAGTGTATTTTCCCATGGAGGCTGGAGCTTCGACAATGCCATCTTCATAGAAATGTTTCTGAGTTTTGGTAGGTGTTCCCAACATGTAGCCCAGTGCAGGTAAATGTGTTGTGTCTTGGACTGGACACATATACATAACAAGTGTACTTACTGTTCCCTATCCTGACAGCTAACTAGCATCCTTCAGGGCCTTGAACCCCCTGAGCTGGTCATGCTCATGACAAGTGATCTTTGTATAGAGACAGCATGTGGAGGCTGGAA
>NW_028035161.1:0-532 GCF_054177405.1 Leptonychotes weddellii | reverse complement strand
GTCCAGAAATAACACGAATGTATGTGGGAATTTGGTTTATAATAAGGTAATGTTCCGATTCAGGGAAATGAAGAGGTATTTTAAGTTAATTGCTCTCTATTTTTCTGTACTGATGTAATCTTTTACTACCAGGAAGTATCCTTACTACAACTGCCATTGATAAAAGTATACTGCAAATCTGGTTTTTAATTTTACACTGCGTCTCTTCCCAAAGAGAAGCCCATAACAAAACATTTGGTAAAAGAACTATAAAAAAAAGTGGTTTTCTAGGCAGATTTACGTAATAAAGTTAAAAAAGGTCCTGAGCTTCCTGGAAGTTAAAGGAAAAAGGAAGAAACTATTAAGTTCCAGAATTTTCATTTTCAGAAACGGGAAATGGGAATTCTTCAGGGGAAACCAAACTAAAAGGTGGGAAGGATACTAGTATTTCTTTACTCCGCAGGCTCTCTGCTTGCATGAAGGCCTTTTAACAAACCCTTTAAGGGAGGAATTAGTTCAATGTTACACATGAAGAAATGGGAGTTTCAAAGAC
>NW_028035160.1:0-532 GCF_054177405.1 Leptonychotes weddellii | reverse complement strand
TTCACCTGAGGTCTTTGAGTTTGGTGGTGCCAAGGACAGGGCGTAGAGATTCTTGTTTCTGGAGGACATGAGGGAGTAGAAAAGATCAGATGGGTAAATACAGGGGCAGCCATGAGAGGAGAGGCGGCAGAGTGTGGGGAGCCTTGAAATCAGGTAGAGGAGTTCAGCTGAAGCTGGGAGCCCAGGAGAAGCCAGTGTACGCTCATGACATATGTTTATAACATATAAAGCGACACATGCTGCAACCCTTTTGGCTGCCAAATGCACTGGTATTTGTTTCAGTTTCAAAAAATCACACAAGTTGTCACAGTTGGAGACCAGGACAAGGCCCCCTGCTCTCTCCCGACTACCCTCCTGGTGAGTGTGGATGGAGCAGAGATGCAAGTGGGAGGGAAGCAGAAAGTACACCAGTCTCGGTTGGTGGTTGGGAGTGGAAAAGTTGCCCAGAGCCAAAAGTCCCACCCTTTGGACACTGACTGGATATTTGATGTTATTAAAGGAATTGCTGTTCATTTTTTCAGTTATGATAATG
>NW_028035159.1:0-532 GCF_054177405.1 Leptonychotes weddellii | reverse complement strand
GGTTGATATTTTTTACTTTGTTCTCTTGTTCCTCCATTCTTCTCTGGACAAAATGACTAGAAGGAGGAATTCACAACAAAAGAAAGAACCAGAGGTAATACTCTCTAACTGTCTAATACTCTCTAAACAGATCTAAGCTAACCTTACACCTAAAGGACCTGGAGAAAGAAAAGCAGATCTAATCGATATGGATATAAGTAAACTCTCAGAGCTGGGATTCAGGATAATGATTATAAAGTTACTAGCTGGACTTGAAAAAAGCATGGAAGACACTAGAGAATCCCTTAGTGCAGAAATAAAATCTAATCAGGCCAAAATTAAAAATGCTTTAACTGAGATGCAGTCTAAAATGGATGGTCTAACTGCTAGGGTAAATGAAGCAGAAGAGAGAGTCAGTGTCATAGAAGACAAGACGTTGGAAAGGAAGTAAGCTGAGGAAAACAGAGAAAAACAACTAATGGACCATGAGGGAAGGCTTCAAGAAATCAGCAATACCATAAAGCAAAACAATATTAGAATTATTGGGGTCCCC
>NW_028035158.1:0-10045 GCF_054177405.1 Leptonychotes weddellii | reverse complement strand
GGGGGGGAGAAATAGACATCAGTGAAACAAAATAGAGAATCCTGAAATAGACCCAAATACATATGGCATTTTATTTTCTGGTAAAGGTGACATTTTAAACAAGGAGGAAAAACATGGATCCACTGACAAATTGTTAGCAAGGAAAAGCTAGATTCTTGCTGCATTCCTTCCTTCTTGGTGCCTCAAAGATTTAACCCCAAATTATCAAAGATTTACCATGTATCAAGGAGTTGGACATAAAATAAACTATAAAATTTCAAAAAGAAAGCATGAGTACAGGTTGGAAAAGGCCTTTCTAAGAAGGCTATAAAAACCTAGAGGCCGGGGGCGCCTGGGTGGCTCAGTCGTTAAGTGTCTGCCTTCAGCTCAGGTCATGATCCCGGGTCCTGGGATCGAGCCGCACAGGGTTCCTGCTCAGTGGGAAGTCTGCTTCTCCCTCTCCCACTCCCCCTGCTTGTGTTCCCTGTCTCGCTGTGTCTTTCTCTGTTAAATAAATAAATAAATAAATCTTAAAAAATAGAATATTAAGACTTAAAAAAAAAAAATCCTAGCGGCCGTAAAGCAAACAATTGGTAATTTTAAATACACAATTTTTTTATGGAATAAAAGTAGCTGAACAAAGTCCAAAGACCAGTGTTAAATGAAAAAAGATATTTACAACAACATATGGCAGCAAAGGGTTAATTTCCTTAAGTGATAAAAAGCCTGTATTAGTTAATAAGAAAAAAATGACAATCCAGTATGAAAATGAGCAAAAGATAAAAGCTGGCAGTTTTTAAAGAAAAAAGTTTCAGCCATTAAATCCAAATGAATACATATTAAAACTTACTAATAACTAGATTAAGTGCAAATCAAAAACAAGTGAAATACCTATGACATTGACAAACACTTAATGTTTGATGACAGCCAATGTTGTTGAAGATGTGGGGAAATAGGTTCCTGTGTTCTACTGTGGGAACATTAACTGAGGAGCTCTTGGGGAGGAATATCCGACCATAGCTATCAATATTTACAGTACCTTGACTTAGCATTTCCACTAAGAAGGAGATATACAATAGGCATATTTACAAAAGTTTGCCAGGATAGTCTTATGAAGTTGGGTTCCTTACAGTGTTTGTAATAGAAAAAAAAAAATTTAAGGTGGGGAGAGAAGGAGAGAGAGAGAGAGAGACTAGATTGACCATCAGCAGGAAACTTGTAAAAATAATTAAACGCCTGGCAACACTGATTGTTGTCAAGGTTGCTGAGCAAAAATGGAAATCTCCTCTACTTGGGGGTGTGGGGAGGAATGGGTGCTAATATTTAGAAACAGTCCGGCACTACCTAGTGAAGTTGATGCACCCATGACCTAGAAATTCAAGTCCTAGAAATATATCTTTAAAAACTGGTGCACATGACCATCAAAATACATCTATAAGCATGTTCATAAAAGCTTTTTCTACAATAGGTCCAAACTGGAAACAATCCATATGTCTACCATCATTAGAATTGATTTTTCTTCAAGGGGGATTTAGTCATACAATGGAAACTACTATAGAGCTACATGCCACAATATGAGTAAATCTCACAAATATAACATTGAGCAAAAGAAGCAAGAAACAACAAAATTCATAAAGTATGGTTCCATCTGAGTAAAGTTCATAAACAGAAAAATAAACTATCTTATTTGGAAATGCATCCATAGACGGTAAAATTTTTTAAATGCAAGAAAATTGTTATCACAACGATCAAGATGGAGTGAGTTCTAGTTGGTAGGGATAAGGCTGTAATTGAGTAGGAGTCTACTGGGGGCCGTTGGGTGGTAGCCAAGTTCTATTTCTTGACATGGGCAGTATCTAAATGGTGTGTGTACATGTGTGCATGTGTGTGCACACACACACACGCATTGTGTACATTACAGAGCACAATGAAATAAGGACAAGAGAAATTCTAAAGGTATTATTGAACATCCCTATGATGAATACAGTGCCATCATCAAAGAAGAGACCAAGATAGCTCTTGAAGTGCTCATGCAGAAGGTCTCTAAGATGGGCTAAGTGAAGGAAACAAGGTGCCAAAGTGTGCATAGCAGAAAGTCTTGTGTGTAAATAAAAATGAAAGATAGGAACAGAGATAATTGATAATGGGTATGTATACACATATGTATATACATTTATATATAAATAGATGGATGATGAATAGAAAAGGTAGATATAGAGAGAGATACAAAAATAGATGACAGATCAATAAATACATGGATAACCGATAGATACATAAACATACTGATACATGATAGACGCATAAATAGAAAGATAGATAAATACTTATACCCAGAGACCTACATAGATACCTAGGGAGATAAGTGCATAGAGAGAGAAAGATCCATACATAGATAGATGGTAAGACAGATGAATGAATGCACAGATACACAGATTACATAGAAAGATAGAAAGATACAAAAAAAAGAAAGGTAATAAATAATAGATAAATTAACTCATAGATACATAGGTGCAATGATAGATAAGAGGATAAATCCATAGATGACAGTTAGGATTCATGTGTATAGGTTTTGTTTGTTTTGTTTTGGGAGGGTATTAGAAGAAAATTAACAGTGGTTGCCTCCATACAATGTTACAACATACATCCATAAAATCTGAGGTGGCAGTACTTGTGAGTATACGCCATTTTGATGTATTATTTAATATGATTTCATTTTCACATACATTTTCTTCTACATGCATTAAAAAAAAAAAGATAGTAGGGCGCCTGGGTGGCTCAGTTGGTTGAGCAACTGCCTTTGGCTCAGGTCATGATCCTGGAGTCCCGGGATTGAGTCCCACATCGGGCTCCCTGCTCAGCAGGGAGTCTGCTTCTCCCTCTGACCCTCCTCCCTCTCATGCTCTCTGTCTCTCATTCTCTCTCTCGCAAATAAATTAAAAAAAAAAAAAAGATAATAATAGTATAAACCGACCACTAAAATAATTGTCTAGGGACACCTGCATGACGCAGTTGGTTAAGCATTCTACTCTTGGTTTCGGCTCAGACTGTGATCTCAGGGTCGTGATCTCAGAGATGTGAGATGGAGGCCTGTGTTGGGCTCAGGTGGAATCGGGTTCAGACTCCCTCTCCCTCTGCCCCTCCTGGCTGTGCTCTCTGTCTCTCTCTCTAAAATAAATACAATAAATCTTTAAAATAATAATAACAATAATGTCTGAATAACAGCTTTGTGGACAATCTTATTCCATTGTGCCCCTCATTTAGATTTCCCAAAACAGCAACAATATTTTAAATATCTATTTTTTTAAAGATTTTATTTATTTATTTGACAGAGGGAAATAGCAAGAGAAGGAACACAAGCAGGGGGAGAGGGAGAGGGAGAAGCAGGCTTCCCGCGAAGCAGGGAGCCCGATGCGGGGCTCGATCCCAGGACCCTGGGACCATGACCTGAGCCGAAGGCAGATGCTTAATAACTGAGCCACCCAGGTGCCCTAAATATCTATTTGTGACTTAAAAATACATCTGTCTCAAACTAGAATATAAATAAGACAGACATTCTTGACTTAAAAAAATAAAAGGACGCAGCCAGTCATTATCCTCTTTTCATTCACAAACTTTTCACTTGTGTCTGTAAACAAGGAGGGGTGACTTTGGTCAAGGTCCTAGCTAGCTTTTTCTCTGAAAAGCTATGTGCAGTGGGTGGCCTAGTCTTTCTCTTCCCTGCATAGGTGTCTTTTGCTTCAGGGCCAGGGAATGTGATAGGGGAGAATATGTCAGAGAATGTCAGGCTCAGAGCTGGGGAACGCAGACCCTGCCTTCAAGCAGAGCTAAGACTCCACTCACATAACAGACCTGAAGCCAAATCAAACAGCTCGGCAAACCACAATAGCATTGCCCAGATATTCATTCATTGACTTACTAGACAAATATTTATTGGACACCTACCAAATGCTGAAATGGCCCTAGATCCTGGGAACATAAAGATGAAATGTCTTCCTCTAGGGCTATTCTGTTATCATGGATGAGAGAGACGGTAAGTGAATACGTGTAACAAAAGGTTAGCTGTTAAGTGCCCTGAAGAGAAATAAAGCAAGCACAGGGGATAATAAACAGAGATTTGCCTGTTCTAGATGGGCTGTTCAGGAAAGGCCTCCCTGAGATGGTGACTTTTGCACAGAGACTCAAATGAGGAGAGGAAACAATGATGCAAAGATGGCGGCCAGTGGGGAGCATGCCAGGTGGTGGGGAAAGCAAGTGCAAAGCCCTGAGGTCTACGTGGCTTGAGTAAAACAATGGAAGACGAAATTAGAGAGGTCAGCAGGGGCCAAATCAAGTAGGGTCTTTCTTGTGAGCTTTGGGTTTTATTCTCTATGTGCCGTTTGCAGTGACAGCCAAACTCTTATGTGACTAATAACGTTGAGAGCTGTCTAAGCTTGCCGGGCTTTCTCCTGAAGTACTTCGGGACAACCACACACCACAGATTCCCCCAGGACAGGAGATATCTCCCCTGTGGCTCCCTTGGTGCAAGTAAGTACTTCTGATCGCTTCCCAACTCCACAGCTTCTGGAAGTGCCCTCCAGCCTCTCAATGCTGAGCTCACTCTTCTCTGCATGTAGCAGTCCCACTCTGCTATCACAGTCCTTATCTGGTTCCACAAGAATCCCTGACGCACCCTTTTATCAAACCCACTGGGAGCCCAGACTGCCCCCTTTTCAGCAACCTCACCTCCCCGTCTCCACCACAAGCACAGCGAGCCAGCCTCAGCCTCCACACATGGGCCAAAGAACGGTTCCGTGTGTCCACCAACTGCAAGGCACAACTCCCCACTCCTCAGGTGGTCCCTAAGAAGCCCCTCTCCTTGGGCCAGTGTTCCTCAACCTCGACACTAGTGATATTTGAGGGTATGGATTTGGTGCTCCTTGTGGGGACGGTCCTATGCACAGCAGGTCCTATGCACAGCAGGATGTTTAGCAGCATCTTTCCCAAAGATGCCTGTAGCATCTCCCCGGCCACGACAACTCCAAATGGCTGCAGACATCGCCAATGTCATCTGTGGGGAATCCCCCTCCATTTGGAGAACTACCTTCAGCCCTAGGCTAAAGGTGAGGGAAGGGCATGCTTCCTGTAGGAACGGGTGTGACTTCAAAGTCCAAGGCAAAAGCTCTTAGTCAATCTTGACTCCACCTTGGCCTTTCCAGATTCTTTATAGCCTAAGCGGTGAAGGCTCGAGACTTGGGAAACCAGTTCTCAGTACTCTTTTCCAAATACTGCAAAGGTGCTCTGCCATCTCCCTGAGAAACAGGGAGTATTTGGAACCAGAGTCTTGGAACCTCAATCAAAATGGAGACAGAAATGGCCCCACCCTCATGCACTATCATCAAATCATTTGGTGAAAAGTAAAGGGGGCGCACCTACGCATCACACTCGTATTTACTAGCACAGTCTCCGCATGGAGTATCTCTTGGGAGGATTCACAGGAGGGCTTGAAAGATAATGTTTGTTTTTCCCAAGAAAGGGAACAAGGTGACGGGGCAAGCAGAGACAGAAGGCCTTTCACTCTGTAACTCTTGAATTCCAAACCATAATAATATCTATAATGTAACTTTTCAAAGGAAAAGAGAGCCAAGAAGTCAAAACAACAGCAACTTTAGAACCTTATAAGGAAAGGCAGAAGTGCCCAGGCCAACACGCACACAGAGAGCCTGCATTCTGGAAGGCGAGATGGCCCAGCTGTTCTATGGTCCAAGCATGTCCTTGGGTAAAAAATGAAGGAAATGCAAGTGACTTGTGTTATTTTTATACAAATACTGCAAGTCCACAGCATTTTCCCTCTAATGGATGGATTTAAAAGCTTGGCTATTTCTACCAGAAGGACCACAAAATCAATGTATTCGTTTATCTTTCTTTCAGGCACTATTCTAAGTGCGGGGCACAGAGCTTTTTCCAAAACAAAACCCAGACCTCATCTATTCTAATGCAGGGATAGGTCAGAAAATGCAATATAAGTAAACTACACATGTGTTTGCAGGTAAGAAAAACTCAAGAGGAAGAAGAAATCATGGAGGGTATGTAAGGAGCTTCAGGTTGGGAAGTAGGCATTGAGGTTTTAAATAGGGTGGTCAGGATGGGAGGCTTCGATGAGGAGATGACTTTTGAACAAAGTCCTGAAGCTGTTGAGGGAGGGAGACTTTCAGATGTTCACGCGGGCCAAATGCTCAGAAGGACCCTGTATTTGGGTTTATGCTCTGTTGTCCAGTCTTGAAAACCTTAGTGAATTTTTAATAAGAAGCCCCACATTTTCATTTTGTACTGGGTCCCACATTATTATGGAGCTGGGCCTGATTCCAGATAATTAGGGGATTAACTTTCCAGGCAAAGAGAATAGCAAAGACCATACCTGGAATTTTCAAGGAGCAAGGAAGCCAGGGGACTAGAGATGGAGTCAGGACAGGGACAGGGTCATGCATCACCTAACACATCCTGAGTGCTGGGCTCTCCCTCTGGATGAGATAGAGAGCAATCTGTGGGCTTTGAGCAGAGGAGTGATGCAACACATGTTCTAAGAGGACTACTCTGGATTTTTACTGAGAACAGACTATAGATGGGCAAGAATGGAATTAAGAAGACCAGTTAAGAGGCTATGGCATTGGGCGCCTGGGTGGCTCAGTTGGTTAAGCGACTGCCTTCGGCTCAGGTCATGATCCTGGAGTCCCGGGATTGAGTCCCACATCGGGCTCCCTGCTCAGCAGGGAGTCTGCTTCTCCCTCTGACCCTCCTCCCTCTCCTGCTCTCTGTCTCTCATTCTCTCTCTCTCAAATAAATGAATAAAATCTTTAAAAAAAAAAAAAAAAGAGGCTATGGCACTAAACCAAGTGGGACTTGGCTTGGACCAGAGTATTCTTAGGGCAAAGGTAGTGAGAGATAGTCAGATTCTGGATGCATTTTGGAGGATTTGCCATATTTTATACATTGTTAAGACATTGAAAGAAGAGTCAGTAATGACTCTAAAGTTGGCCAGAACAACTGGAAGGATGGAGTCGCCATTTTGGGAATGCAGAAGGCTCTGAGAGAAGCAAATTTTCCAGAGAATATGAGGAATTCACTTAAAGATATTTTAAGTTTCAGATGACTATTCTACCTCTAAGAAGAGATGTCCAGGAGGTCATCTGCGTCAGGAGTTCGGGGGAGAATCCACACTGACAATGTATATGTAGGAATCATTAGCTCACACGGATGAGATTTAAAGTCATGGGAGTAGATGAGTCCCCATGTAAGTGTGTAGACAGAAAAGCAGGTCAAGGTGTGAGTTCTTAGGTGCTCTGTGGTAAGGTATGAACATGAGGTGGAACCAGCAAAGGGAGTTACTAAAGTATGCTTCATACAGAAAAATTATCATCCTAATAGAGACTGACTGAGAAGACTATCTTTTAATATGCTAAAAAATAAGTGGTATACAGCCCCACAGATGTTTACAGTTTTGGTATCAGTCCAGGCTTTTTGGTAAGAGCTCTCAGTTCAGACAACCCACTGGCAGATGATATAACTGACCTGCAGAAGAGCAATGAACCCCAAGCCATGGAAATGGCTGATTACTATTATTGTTGTTGTTTTTGTTAATAATTTAAAAAAAAAGAAAGAGAGTCTGGACTTGTAGGATGACCAAGAATTTCCCCTGAACCTGAGGCGATTCTCAGGGCACAGGATTTTGAGCGCTAACACTGGAAAGCCCCAGGCAAACTGGGATGAGTTGGTCAACCCAACCTGGTGTCCAACTTTTATTCAAATCCAGTCCTCCCAGCTAATTACCTTGTGTTTTCTCACCTGTAAAAATAGGTGTAATGCAGGATTGTTACTAAGATAAAACAAGAATAGGGGTGCCTGGGTGGCTCAGTCGTTAAGCGTCTGCCTTCGGCTCGGGTCATGATCCCAGGGTCCTGGGATCGAGTCCCACAGCTGGCTACCTGCTCAGCGGGAAGCCTGCTTCTCCCTCTCCCACTCCCCCTGCTTGTGTTCCTGCTCTGGCTATCTCTCTCTGTCAAATAAATAAATAAAATCTTTTTAAAAAAAAAAGATAAAGTCCCGCATCGGGCCCCCTGCTTGGCAGGGAGTCTGCTTCTCCCTCTGACCCTCCTCCCTCTCATGCTCTCTGTCTCTCATTCTCTCTGTCTCAAATAAATAAATAAAATCTTTAAAAAAAAAAAAAAGATAAAACAAGAATATTGCATATCAGAATGCCTGACAGTTAGTAGGTACTCAATTAATAATAGCTATCATTAATATTGGAAGAAAAACAACACTAGATTATAGCAAGCAAAATATTTAGGGTTCACAATTATGATCCTGAGTTACAAAGGAACACTAACATACGTTCATTATATTCTGTTTAGTACCATTATCCATTAAGAGGTATCAGGTCATGGGGTGCCTGGGTGGCTCAGTCGGTTAAGCGACTGCCTTCAGCTCAGGTCATGATCCCAGGGTCCTGGGATCGAGCCCCGCCTGCTTCTCCCTCTCCCACTCCCCCTGCTTGTGTTCCCTCTCTCGCTGTCTCTCTCTCTGTCAATTAAATAAATAAATAAAATCTTTAAAAAAAAAAAAAAAGAGGTATCAGGTCATGACATGAAATAAGAAGAGGAAGCCCAATACAATATTTGGTTCTGTCATAAACAGTGTTTACACCATCATAATAATATTAACACGGTTATTGACTTCCAACTTGTAGAACTGAACTGTAGATAAATTACGGGGAAATTAAACATAATTTCAAAACAAAGTATAAATGTTATTTTTTTAATTATTTTTTAAAGACATTTTATTTATTCATTTGAGAGAGAGAGACAGAGAGAGCACAAGCAGGGGGAGGGCAGGCAGAGGGAGAAGCAGGCTCCCTGCTGAGCTGGGAACCCAATGTGGGACTTGATCCCAGGGCCTGGAGATCACGACCTGAGCCGAAGGCAGACGCTTAACCATCTGAGCCACCCAGGCATGTCAGTATAAATGTTATTAATCTGTATTTGGTCAAAGTACATCTATAGTTGTCAAAAGTAGGGGAATGGAAATGGGGTAAAGAGGGGCAGAAGGCAATAGAAGTATCATGATTCACAGTTCACAGTGGGAAATTAAATACTATCTCTTACTTGTGGAATAAGAAACCGAGGCTTTTTTTTCACTGCTCAAGGAATTTTTATTAAAGCAAGAATTTTATAATCCAAATTATGTTTTCTTACTCAGCTATCAATCTGTTATTTAAAACAGAAGTGACAATTCTGAGCAATTCCACAGTAAAGAATTACAAAATTAAAAAAAGGAACGCTTTAAATTTTTGTACTTTGCTGAAAATTCTTTTTCTCAGGGTCTATAAATCATTAATTTGTTTTTATATATTACTATTTTTTGTGGGAGTTTTGTTTGCTTGTTATTATTAAGTCAGTGAGTAATACAGGACTAGCATTATAAGAACTGCAGACTTAGGGGCGCCTGGGTGGCTCAGTCGGTTGAGCATTCAGCTCAGGTCATGATCTCAGGGTGGTGAGATCGAGCCCCGCATAGGGCTCCACACTCAGCATGGAGTCTGCTTGTCCCTCTCTCTCTGTTCCTCCCCTAGCTCTCTATCTCTGAAATGAATAAATAAAATCTTTAAAAAAAAAAAAAGTTGAGATTTAAATGTTTTGCTTAAAGATGCCCAATTACAGTAAAGGAACTGAGACTGGGGCTAGAACCATTTTGGAGGGTGGGGAAGTTGGAATTGACGGAGTTGAACTAATTCCCCTCTCATCATGGACCAGCGAGGCACAAAGTGGATACATTTTTAAAAATGGTGTTAAGTGGGGCGCCTGGGTGGCTCAGTCGTTCAGCATCTGCCTTCAGCTCAGGTTATGATCCCAGGGCCTGGGATCAAGCCCCACATCAGGCTCCCTGCTCCGAGGGAAGCCTGCTTCTCCCTCTCCCACTCCCCCTGCTTCTGTTCCCTCTCTCGCTGTGTCTCTCTCTGTCAAATAAATAAATAAAATCTTTTAAAAAAATGAAAATGGTGTAAGGGTGTTGTTGAGAAATATGGAGATACTACCAC
>NW_028035157.1:0-532 GCF_054177405.1 Leptonychotes weddellii | reverse complement strand
CCGCATCCTCGTCCATGTGTTTGCTGGCTCCAGCCCCTGCCCTTCAGTGCACAGCTGGGCAAGCCTCGTGAGGGGAGGCCGCTAACCACCAACTGTCTCAACACAACCTCATGGTGAGTGTCGGAGTCGTTAAGTGGGATGTGGCTCCTTCCTTAAGAGTGTGAATCTGCGGGGCGCCTGGGTGGCTCAGATGGTTGAGCGTCTGCCTTCAGCTCAGGTCACGGTCCCAGGGTCCTGGGATGGAGCCCCGCTTCGGGCTCCCGGCTCGGTGGGGAGTCTGCTTCTCCCTCTCCCTCTGCTGCCACTTCCCCTGCTTTGTGAAAAATAAATCTTAAAAAAAAAAAAAGAAGAAGAGTGTGAATCTGGGGGCGCCTGGGTGGCTCCATCAGTTAACCATCTGACTCTTGATTTCAGCTCGGGTCATGATCTCAGGGTTGTGGGATGGAGGCCCGCTTTGGGCTCTGTGCTCAGTGGGGAGTCTGCTTAAGATTCTCTCTCCCTTTCTGCCCCTTCCCCCCTAAAAAAAAAAAAA
>NW_028035156.1:0-532 GCF_054177405.1 Leptonychotes weddellii | reverse complement strand
CAGAAATAAACCAATGATTATATGATCAATTAACCTTCAACAAAGGAGGCAAAAAGACACAATGGGGACAAGGCAGTCTCTTTAACAAATGGTGCTGGGAAAACTGGAAAGCTACATGCAAAAGAATGAAACTAGACCACTTTCTTACACCATACACAAAAATACTTAAGATGGATTAAGGACCTAAATGTGACAGCTAAAACCATAAAAATCCTTGAAGAGAGCACAGGCCATAATTTCCCTGACATTGGCCATAGAACATTCTTCTAGAGGTGTCTCCTGACACAAGGGAAACAAAAGCAAAAATAAACAGTTGGGACTACATCAAAATAAAGTTTCTGCACAGCAAACAACAGAAAAGACAACCTACTGAATGGGAGAAGATATTTGCAAATGACATATTATATAAAGCGTTAGTAACCAAAATATATAAAGAACTTCTACAACTCAACTCCAGTAAAACAATCCAATTAGAAATGGGCAGATGACATGAACAGACATTTCTCCAAATATGATACACAGATGGCCAACA
>NW_028035155.1:0-532 GCF_054177405.1 Leptonychotes weddellii | reverse complement strand
TTCACCTGAGGTCTTTGAGTTTGGTGGTGCCAAGGACAGGGCGTAGAGATTCTTGTTTCTGGAGGACATGAGGGAGTAGAAAAGATCAGATGGGTAAATACAGGGGCAGCCATGAGAGGAGAGGCGGCAGAGTGTGGGGAGCCTTGAAATCAGGTAGAGGAGTTCAGCTGAAGCTGGGAGCCCAGGAGAAGCCAGTGTAGGCTCATGACATATGTTTATAACATATAAAGCGACACATGCTGCAACCCTTTTGGCTGCCAAATGCACTGGTATTTGTTTCAGTTTCAAAAAATCACACAAGTTGTCACAGTTGGAGACCAGGACAAGGCCCCCTGCTCTCTCCCCACTACCCTCCTGGTGAGTGTGGATGGAGCAGAGATGCAAGTGGGAGGGAAGCAGAAAGTACACCAGTCTCGGTTGGTGGTTGGGAGTGGAAAAGTTGCCCAGAGCCAAAAGTCCCACCCTTTGGACACTGACTGGATATTTGATGTTATTAAAGGAATTGCTGTTCATTTTTTCAGTTATGATAATG
>NW_028035154.1:0-532 GCF_054177405.1 Leptonychotes weddellii | reverse complement strand
CTCTTTCCCTCTCAAGTAAAAAAATAAAATCTTTTAAAAAATTATGGAGTGTTAAGATGAGGGAAGGGTTAAGAGACTTTCTACTAAGAGATGACTTACAGTTATTTTATGGAGGAAAGATCTGAAACAATCATAGAAAAATAAAAGTATAAATGTGTGGCAAAGAGAATGATAGCAGAGATCTCCTTTAGTAACTACTAGTGGTTTTAATTTTGTTCTTGCTTTTCTGAGTTATTTGAGGTTCCACATTCCAAGACTCTACTTTCAATATAGATAATATTTTGTTGAAAATGAATTTATTTTAAAATTTGAGCACCTGGCTGGCTCTGTCAGTAGAGTGTGTGACTCTTGATCTTGGGCGTTGTTGAGTTTGAGCCCTGTGTTGGGTGTAGAGACTTAAAAATAAAATATTTAAAAAAAAATTTGGTCATAGTTTTGCATTAGACTATTTTCACTCTACTTCCAAACTGTATTATTTTATTCATGCAGGTTGATGATCTTACAGCAAAACTGGAAACTGCATCTTCAAAAT
>NW_028035153.1:0-532 GCF_054177405.1 Leptonychotes weddellii | reverse complement strand
TCATGACCTGAGCTGAAGGCAGACGCTCAACGACTGAGCCACCCAGGCGCCCCAGGATTTCTGTTCTTTATCCCTCAGGGACTGAGTCAGGTTTGGCCCTGAGGCTGGTGAGTGGAGGGGACCGGTGTCAGGGCCGCGTGGAGGTCCTTTACCGAGGCTCCTGGGGCACCGTGTGTGACGACGACTGGGACACCAATGATGCCAACGTGGTCTGCAGGCAGCTGGAGTGTGGCTGGGCCGTGTCGGCCCCAGGAAATGCCCGGTTTGGTGAGGGCTCAGGGCCCATTGTTCTGGATGACATGCGCTGCTCCGGGTATGAGTCCTACCTGTGGAGCTGCCCCCACAACGGCTGGAACTTGCACAACTGCAGGCACTCGGAGGATGCGGGCGTCATCTGCTCAGGTGAACCTCAAAAATACCCGGGTCCCCCTTTCATGGTGGTTGTTACTGAGAGCAAATGCTCTCATTCCTGCTCCAAAGTCCCCACCTGAGCCTCTCCCGGATATGCTGTGCCTCCCAAACTTCTCTGGGC
>NW_028035152.1:0-532 GCF_054177405.1 Leptonychotes weddellii | reverse complement strand
GAAAGTACTTAAAACCCCAGAAGAAGAGTTTAGAAAAATTCCAACTAAAAAAGTGAACCATTTAATTAATATTTTTAGTACAAGCCATTCATGGCAGCAGGGTGTGAGAGAGGAGCCTAGATTTAGGCCAATGATATGATGGATGGAATGATATTAAGTAATTAGGCATGAGATATGAAATCTAGTCTATTTCCTCCAACCCATTTGAAGCTGAAGATACCCATTTCTCAGTCAATGGTAACATTTATTTAATGTGTATGGGTGTGATATTATATGTCAGAAACTAAGCATTTACATGGTTATTTTATGTAATTCTCCATGGCACTATGGTGATAAGTAGTCATTATCATCTTGATTACACATATTAAGAAAGGTTAAGTAACTTTCCCAAGCGTTCTTATGTAGTTAAGAAGTAGAATCAGAATTTGACCATACAGATTCCAACTCCAAAGGCTAAGTTCTTAAATCGTAACATGGAGACAGCTTCCTATTAGGACAGCTCACCATAGCACCCCCCTTTAATTATATCTTT
>NW_028035151.1:0-532 GCF_054177405.1 Leptonychotes weddellii | reverse complement strand
TGGCCTCAGAATGGCCCACTAACAACACAGGAACCAAACCCTGCCCACAACAGGCAAAGAGAGTCATGGCACACAACTGAAGGCAAATGCAGCTCAACCACAACATAGGGCATATGCAACACACACAGGAGACACTCCTTAAGTGCCAGGTTCTGGTAAACAGGGACCATTGCACTACAGGACACTACAGGACCTGTTCCTTATAAGGTCATTACTTTCAAGAGCAAGAGATATAACTGAATTTCCTAAAACATAAAAACAGAGATTGGGACAAAATGAGGAGACAGAGGAATATGTCCCAAATGAAAGAGCAAGATGAAATCACAGCAAGAGACCTAAAGGAAATGGAGGTAAGTAATATGCCTGATAGGGGATTTAACATAGTGGTCATAAAGATACTCACTGGACTTGAGAAAAGAATGGAGGACCTCAGTGAGACCCTTAACAAAGAGACTGAAAACATAAAAAAGAACAAAACAGAGATTAAGAACTCAATAACTGAAATTAAAAATACACTAGAGAGTATAGCCAC
>NW_028035150.1:0-532 GCF_054177405.1 Leptonychotes weddellii | reverse complement strand
CTTTAGAGAAATGTCTGTTCATGTCTTCTGCCCATTTCTTGATTGGATTGTTTTTTGGGTGTTGAGTTTGAGAAGTTCTTTATAGATCTTGGATACTAGCCCTTTATCTGTTATGTTATTTGCAAATATCTTCTACTATTCCGTGGGTTGTCTTTTCATTTTTTGACTGTTTCCTTTGCTGTGCAGAACCTTTTTATCTTGATGAAGTCCCAATAGTTCATTTTTGTTTTTCTTTCCCTTGCCTTTCAAGATGTGTCTTACAAGAAGTTGCTGTGGCCGAGGTCAAAGAGGTTACTGCCTGTGTTCTTCTCTAGGATTTTGATGGATTCCTGACTCACATTTAAGTCTTTTATTCATTTTGAGTTTATCTTTGTGTATGGTGTAAGAAAGTGGTCCAGTTTCATTCTTCTATGTGTGGCTGTCCAATTCTCCCAGCACCATGTATTGAAGATACTGTCCTTTTCCCATTGGATATTCTTTCCTGCTTTGTCAAAGATTAGTTGACCATAGAGTTGAGGGTCCATTTCTGGGT
>NW_028035149.1:0-532 GCF_054177405.1 Leptonychotes weddellii | reverse complement strand
TTGGGCTCTGCACTCACCGTGAAGTCTGCTAGAGAGCCTCTCCCTCTGACCCTCACCTACTTCCTCTCTCTCTCTCAAATAAAAAAGTAAAATAAATCTTTAAAAATAAAAGAAGATAAGTGGACAGGAAAGAAAAAAAAAATGTGCTGGATTGGTGTAAGTCTTTTTTTTTTTTTTTAAAGATTTTATTTATTTATTTGAGAGAGCGAGAATGAGAGAGAGAGCATGAGGGGGGGAGGGTCAGAGGTAGAAGCAGACTCCCTGCCGAGCAGGGAGCCTGATGCGGGACTCGATCCCGGGACTCCAGGATCATGACCTGAGCTGAAGGCAGTTGCTTAACCGACTGAGCCACCCAGGCGCCAGTGTAAGTCTTTTTTAAGAATGGTTTTGAAGAATGATGATTAAGTGATAAATAAACCATCACGTAGTATGTTCAAAGGTTCTATTTACAGGGGCACTTGGGTGGCTCAGTCGGTTAAGTGTCTGCCTTCGGCTCAGTTCATGATCTCAAGAGTCCTAGGATTGAGCCCTA
>NW_028035148.1:0-532 GCF_054177405.1 Leptonychotes weddellii | reverse complement strand
ATTGCATCCCAGGAAAGAAAAAATGAACAGAGTGATGAATGCTGAGACATAACCACGTTTAGCTATTGAACACCATGACGGAGGCAGAATCCTATGAAGAACAAACCCAAACAGGGGCGCCTGGGTGGCTCAGTCGGTTAAGCGTCTGCCTTCGACTCAGGTCATGATCCCGGGGTCCCGGGATCGAGCCCCGCATCGGGCTCCGTGCTTGGCGGGGAGCCTGCTTCTCCCTCTGCCTCTGCTTCTCTCTGACAAATAAATAAATAAATTAATTAAAAGAAAAAAAAAAAGGAACAAAGCCAGACAAGCTGAAACAAGACAAAGATTCTCCCCGACATCCCAGTGCCTGTGGATGGTGGCCAAGGTCTACAGAGCGTGGAGAGAAGGGGGGTGCGACCGAGCGTCCTGGGATGTCAAAGGTGGTGGCAGCAGACAGTTCCAAAAAGCCCTTTTTATGACAGAACCCTGAGAAATCAGACCACACATCTCAGAAACCAGCCACCCTCCTCCTAGAAGGGTTGGTGGTGAGCAT
>NW_028035147.1:0-10045 GCF_054177405.1 Leptonychotes weddellii | reverse complement strand
TTTTTTTTTTTTAAAGATTTTATTTATTTATTTGAGACAGAGAGAATGAGAGACAGAGAGCATGAGAGGGAGGAGGGTCAGAGGGAGAAGCAGACTCCCTGCCGAGCAGGGAGCCCGATGCGGGACTCGATCCTGGGACTCCAGGATCATGACCTGAGCCGAAGGCAGTCGCTTAACCAACTGAGCCACCCAGGCGCCCAAAATCAACTATAATCCTAAACACTGTTTTGGAAAAAAAAAAAAAAAGACTAGAAGTTGTAGACAATAGGATCAGAGAAACTATTCAGAAAACTGCATGTGAAAATTATATTAAATAATTATATTTGCCTCAAAGTTGAACGTAGAAAATAAGAGAAGAAAGAGAAGATGAAGATTAGGTGTGAGAGATAAAACAAGTTGCAAATTTTGTATGGTATTTATATAAGGCTGAAAGAGGTGATCTATTAGTAGATTTATGATTTTTTTGGCAAGCATACCAAAATATAGTCCTAAAATTAGTAAATTAGCATTCTGTCCCATCTCCCTTGGCTCTTCCTTAGTATAGTGACCTTGAATGGTGTTGAGGCAAGACATTTGACTCTGGGAACTTGGATTCAAAGATATAAAGTATTCTTAAGAGTGTCTCTAACCTTACACTCTCATATTCTAATTTATGTTGCAAAATATACCCCAAATTATGTAAAATGCAGTTTTCAGAAATTATAATCTAACCCCCCCTCTAATGCTCTGATTAAAAAACAGAAACAAAAATAAAAACACAGTGCCTGTATTCCTTTATTTAAGGGAAAAAGCTAAGAACTTTTCATATAGGACTGCATTTCAGAAAAATTAAGTAACTTGCATGCCAGCTGTAACAACCCTCAGACACCAAAACAGAAGGGGCTTTCGAAACTTATGATTCTGTCCTAAAGTGCAAGTGTTTATACTCCTATGTGCTACTCTTCTTGCTCACAGACTCAGTATGAAATATTCTGATTGCTACATTCCTTACAAATCTTTCCCCAACCAGAGGGCCTGTAACATTTGTTTTCTGTCCCACTTCTCTAACTCATGGTTCTGTTCATGAAGATGCATAAGGACCACTATGTCTTGAAACAGAAAGTAAGTTTAAAGCCATAATAACATTCTTTTTGTTTTATACAGATTACAAGATAGCTCAGTGATGTGAGTGAATAATTTGTTCTATTCCATATTGACTGACAAATACTTCTCCTTCATGGAAAGTATTTAGACAGATAGATTCGTACACATACATATTTGGCTCTCCATGGCAGAGTTGTCAACCCATGACCTGAGAGGCCTCTGGCTATGTGGAGTCTTAGGACCCCTTAGCTTTTCCCTATTCACCACTCTCACTTCTTCCCATAAACTTACTTCTTTAGTTAGACGAGTATAACTCAGAGGACATAATTTCTTTTCTTGTTTCTGAGCTTCCCTGTATTTTCTTACTACATGATAACCACAGCAAATGCTTAAAGTGATAAGCTAATAAACTATCAGAAATATTTAGGAATCAAGTCAATGTAACTATAGTGTTTATGAAGAGAAAATATGAAAAATATTTATTTTGTTAAAGTTTAGTATTCAGAATGTTTACTGAAATAATTCTGAGCGCAATGGGGAGCTCACAAGATTTGTGGCAAATTGTTCATTGATAAATAAGTCAGAATATTTATTGAAAATATGTGGAGACTCAGTTCCCTGTATAACTTTCTTTTCTCTTATGAGAATCTTATGCAAGTGATTCTTGGCTTGTTTGGAAATTGAAATTATTTCATAGCTCTTCAGTTCTTGGGCCTTTTGTGAGAAATTGTAAAACACAGATGAAAACTCGTAGATTCAGATGGCAAATCACTATAAACAAATAAGCATATAGCTATAAGTTACCAGATTCGATTAGATGCCAGTGCTCATATTAATCACAATGTTAAAGCATTGCAAACATTTTTAAAACTTAGTGAAAAGAAACAGTTATTTGTTAAAGAAATAAAAGAATTTTTAAGGAGAAAACTTATTTGCAAACCTATGTAGAATCAAGACACATTCAGTTACCATATACTCAATATACAGTTCAGGGCACTGAAACACAAACTTTGAAACTGAAGTGACTTTATAATGGTACCTAACATATGTTTAGCAGGACTAGTATTTTCCCTGATTTCTAACCTTACGCTTTCAAATTTTCCTTATCATTTTAATTAAAAACAGTTTATCATTGTTAGTGGAAGAGGAGGAAGTTGTAATCATGATTAGAATGGGAAGGGTATTTTAGTCTAGCTCAGGAAATTTTCCCCGAGGATGGGCTTGCTTGGGGAAGCCAAGAGATGATGAAAGCAAGCCTCAGGTCTCCAACTGGTGTTCCTTGAGGCTAATACTGATGAGTCCTTAAGAACCATGAGATTGGCAATCCTTTGGGCTGGACAACTGGTAAATACATTGCAAAAATACTTACTGTAGTTGATCAGTGACCTTGTATCTCTGGCTTTTGGCATTATTGATAGGTTGGTCATGTCAGTGTTAAATCATGACTGTAAATGATTAGGAAATAAGGGCAATACTTTCTTCTTTATTTCTAATTGTTTGAAGCATCACTGTATTTTTCTCAGTTAAGTTTTTTAAAATTAAAGAGCAAGATATATATATACACTTGAATAAATATCACCTCCAAAGTGAAATATATCATGGCCCTTGCCATTTAAATATTCTCATAAGCCTATAAAAGGGGTTAACACTGAGTTAAATTGCTTAGTTATATAATTTTTAAAAGATTTTATTAATTTGAGAGAGACTGAGAGAGAGAATGGGTGGAAGGGGTAGGGGCAAAGGCAGAGGGAGAAGTTGACTCCCCGCTGAGCAGAGAGCCCAATGCAGGCCTCGATCTCAGGACCCTAAGATCATGACCTGAGCTGAAAGCAGATGCTTAACCAACTGAGCCACCCAGGTGCCCCAAATTGCTCAGTTATATGATATTCTATAGCCTCTTGGCTATACTAGGATTCTATCACTTGCATCTGACAAAACCTGTCAGATTTGAGCTTTATTTTAAATCTCAGAAATAATCATTGCACACCTTCTGACTTGAAAAAAAATTAGTTCATGCTCCCTCCTGCAGTATAAATGTATGCTATTATGTGACTTCTGTCACCATTTTTTGTTCATTTAATTTCTGGTTTGTCAGATATTTTTATTTTTTAACATGAATAAGTAGTGCTTTTTGATTCTGTGTTTTCAACATTTTATTCTTGGTACATATTCTCATTAATTGCAAACTGCAGTTTAGGTCTAATCTATGCATACTGAAAGTCATACATTTCTTTTTTTATATTTAAGCTTAAGATACCTTTGTCAGGGGCGCCTGGGGGCTCAGATGGTTAAGCGTCTGCCTTCGGCTCAGGTCATGATCCCAGGGTCCTGGGATCGAGTCCCGCATCGGGCTCCCTGCTCCTTGGGAGCCTGCTTCTCCCTCTGCCTCTCTCTCTCTCTCTGTCTCTCATGAATAAATAAATAAAATCTTAAAAAAAAAAGATACCTTTGTCAGAAAATAACAAGCAATACCTTTTCTGGAATTTTGGCTATTAGCTGGTTGTTCAGAATATCTGTAAAATTAACAGTTTTAAATAGTAAAACATATAGCCTCAATTTTGATGATCATTTTTATTGTTAATATTTTGGTCAAAGATTACATTTTAAAAAGATTGTATTTCCTACAATGTTCTCTGTAATCAGAACATGTTGAAATCCTTTTATGTCCTTAAGAAATTGGTTTACTTCTACATAAATCTAATAGTAGATATTAAGACCCTATTGGAGATTTATAACTTTTATCAGCAGAAGATATGATGGAAAGCAGAGGAAAAAAGTAAATTAGTTGTAAAGTTCAGGAAAATATGAAGCCAGAACCCTTAAAGAATATCATTACCATTGTGCATTTTCCCCCTTAGATAATTCTGATAATACACATTGGAATAGGAATGGCAAATAACATTTTTCCCTTTATCCACTGAGTTAAAAAAAATGTATTTACAATATTAAAATATTTAAAATTGCTACATTTGCTAACAAAGGAAATACTGGCCCATAATCCAAAGGAAATTAGGACAGGCTTACTGGAAATTAAGAAGTGAAGTCAATAATATTTTACATTTAGAATCTCTCTTCTTTTTATTCTCTTTGTTCTCTATTTTCAGGAAATCTTGTCTGTAGCGAAAATCTGAGTGTATTTGCTTCAGGCAGATGTTTGTTTATATTCTCTTAGCTTAGTAACTCTGGGAATAATAGAAGGAGATGGTATGCACAGCAATGAATATAAATAATTGAACCAGTGTACCTTTTTTGAGCAAAAAGAAACCCATGCATATCCATTAGCTGTGGAAATACCTTGCAAAATTATTAGTCAATCTGTATTTTTAAAAATTTTAAATTCATAACAAAATTTTGTGATAGAGGTATTCCAAAAGATATTTGTAAAGAATAAATGGTGTAACTGGAAAATTACAACTGAAGTGATTCATAATTCCAGAATGCCACCACAGAACAAACTACTACAAAGATGTGGCATGACTTTCACTCTTTTTAAGATTTTTTTTATATAATAAATAATCCACAAAGACAAGCTTTTTGCAAATTTTCCTTAAACTTCAAATGTATATGAAGCAAAAATTGATAGTGTCAATTTACCATGCCTCAAGCCCAATGTCCCCCTCCATATATAACTGTTTGGCCTGTCTTCTCCTGGAGTTTTTGCTCTATGCACTAACATACAATTAATTGTACCTATAATATACATATATACATAGGTACTTTATATGTTTGTAATGTATGCATATGTATGACCTTTTATATGTATATAAACATACACATGGTATATCAATTCATATATGTATATGTGTATATATAAATACATACAAGTTATATACATACATATAAATACATAAACATATAAATACATTTATAAATACCATGTTCTTCAATCTCTGACACTTTTAAGTTTTGCTTTTAGTACTATTAACTGTTAACTTTGGGATGCCTTTTAAAATGGTTTTGACAATAAGGTTCCAACTTACCAGTTTACCAGAATCAGATGTTGTTTTGAATTGTGTCTTGTTATTATTTTAAAAGAACATTAAAATTTGATTGATAAAAAGAGATTGAAGTCATATCATGCATCTTTTCTGACTATAATGCTATGATACTATAAATGAACCACAAGAAAAAATCTGGAAAGAGCAAAATACATGGAGGTTAAATAACTTGCTATTAAACAATGAATGGGTCAACCAAGAAATCAAGATGAAATAAAAAATTCCATGAAAACAAATAAAAATGACAGTCCAAAATCTTTGGGATGCAACAAAAAGTGGCTCTAAGAGGGAAGTTTATAGCAACACAGGCCAACCTCAAGGGGCAAGAAAAATCTCAAATAATCTAACCTTACACCTAAAGGAGCTATAAAAAGAAGAATAAAGAAAACTCAAACCCAGAAAAAGTAAGGAAATAAGAAAGAGTAGAACAGAAATAAGTGACATAGAACCTAAAATAAAAACAACAACAATAGAACAGATGAATGAAACCAGGAGCTGGTTCATTGAAAAGAAAAAAATTGATAAACCTCTAGTAAGAGACATTAAAAAAGAGAGAGGACCCAAATAAACAAAATTACTAAAGAAAGAGGAGAAATAACAACCAACACCACAGAAATACAAACAATTGTAACAGAATATTATGAAAATCTATATGCCAACAAACTGGACAACTAGAAGAAATAGATAAATTCCTGGAAACATATAACCTACCAAAACTAAAGCAGAAGGAAATAGAAAATGTGAACAGACCACTTACCAGCAATGAAATTGAATCAGTAATCAAAAAACTCTCCCAAAACAAAAGTCTAGAACCAGACTGCTTTAGAGGTGAATTCTACCAAACATTTAAAGAGTTAATACCCATTCTTCTCAAACTATTCCAAAAAACTTCCAAATTCAATATGAGACCAGTATCACCCTAATACCAAAACCAGATAAAGACACCACAAAAAAGAGAACTACAGGCCAATATTGCTCATGAATATAGATGCAAAAATACTCAACAGAATATTAGCAAACTGAATCCAACAATATATTAAAAAAAATTATACACCACTATCAAGTGAGATTTAGTCCTAGGATGCAAGGGTGGTTCAATATTCACAAAACAATCAATGTGACACATCACATCAATAAGAGAAAGGATAAAGACTGTATGGTCATTTTAATAGATACAGAAAAAACATTTGACAAAGTACAACATCAATTTATGATAAAAACCCTCAACAAAGTAGGTCTAGAGGGAACATATCTCAACATAATAAAGGCCTTCTATGAAAAACCCACAGCCAACATCACACTCAGTGATGAAAAACTGAGACCTTTTCCCCTAAGGTCAGGAACAAAACAAGAATGTCTACTCTCACCACTTTTATTCAACACAGTATTGGAAGTCCTAGCCCCAGCAATCAGACAAGAAAAAGGAATATAAGGCATCCAAATTGGTAAGGAAGAAGTAAAACTTTCACTGTTTTCAGTGACTTGATACCATATACAGAAAACCCTAAAGACTCCACCAAAAAACTACTAAAATGGATAAATGAATTCAGTAAAATAGCAGAATACAAAATCAATGTACAGAAAGGCTGCATTCCTATACATTAATAATGAAGCAGCAGAAAGCAAAATTAAGAAAACAATCCCATTAACAACTGCACCAAAAATAATTAAATATCTAGGAATAAACTTAACCAAAGAGGTGAAAGACCTGTACTCTGAAAACTATAAAACACTGATGAAAGAAACTCAAGACAATGCAAAGAAATGTAAAGAAATTCCACACTTATGGGTTAGAAGAACAAATATTGTTAAAATGTCTATACTACCCAAAACAATCTACAGATTTAATGCAATTCCTATCAAAATACCAACAGCATTTCTCACAGAACTAGAAAAAACAATCCTAAAATTTGTATGGAACCACAGAAGACCCCAAATACCCAGAACAATCTTGAAAAAGAAAAAGCTGGAGGTATTACAATTCCAGGTTTCAAGTTATATTACAAGGTAGTAGTAATTAAAACAGTACAGTATTGGCATAAAAATAGATACATAGATCAATAGAATAGAACGGAAAACCTAGAAATAAACCTGCAATTTTATGGTCAATCAATCTTCAACAAAGGAGGAATAAATATAAAATGGGAAAAAGTCTCTTCAACAAATGGTGTTGGGAAAACTGGACAGCCACATGCAAAAGAATGAAACTGGACCACTTTCTTTCACCATACACAAAAATAAACTCAAAATGGATTGAAAACTTAAATGTGAGACTGGTAACCATAAAAATCCTAGAAGAGAGCACAGGTAGTAATTCCTCTGACATCAGCTGTAGCAAGATTTTTCTAGATATGTCTCCTGATGCAAGGGAAATAAAAGCAAAAATGAACTATTAGCTCAACATCAAAAGAAAAAGCTTTTGCACAGCAAAGGAAACAACCAACAAAACTAAAAGGCAACCTACTGAATTGGAGAAGATATTTGCAAATGACGTATCTTATACAGGGTTAATGCCCAAAATAGATAAAGAAATGATACAACTCAACACTCAAAAAACATAATCCAATTAAAAATGGGCAAAAGACATACAGAGACATTTCTTCAAAGGAGACATACAGATGGTCAATAGACACATGAAAAGATGCTCAACATCATTCATCATCAGGGAAGTACAAATCAAAACTACAATGTGATATCCCCTCATACATGACAGAATGGCTAAAATCAACAACATAAGAAACAAGTGTTGGAGAGAATGTGGAGAAAAAGGAATCCTCTTGCACTGTTGGTGGGAATGCAAATTGGTGCAGCCACTATGGAAGACAGTATGGAGGTTCCTCAAAAAATTAAAAATAAACCTACCCTATGATCCAGGAATCACACTATTGGGTATTTACCCCCCAAAATACAAAAACACTAATTCAAAGGGATATATGCACCTCTATGTTTATAGCAGCCTTATTTATAAATAGCCAAATTATGGAAGCAGCTAAAGTGTCCATTGATAGATGAATAAGAAGGCATGGAATATATATATAATTCAGCCATAATAAAGAATGAAATCTTGCCATTTGCAACAACATGGATAGAGCTAGAGAGTATAATGTGAAACAAAATCAGTTAGTCAGAGAAAGACAAATACCATATGATCTCACTCATGTGTGGAATTTAAGAAACAAAACAAACAAGCAAAGGAAAAAGAGAGAGGCAAACCAAGAAACAGGCTCTTAACTATAGAGAACAAACTGATGATTACCAGAGGGGTAAGCAGATGGGTGGGGAATGGGGGAAGTAGGGGATTGAAGAGCACACTTATGATGAAATGAAATGGTTTTTTGACAGTGAGGTTTCAACTTATCAATTTACAGTAATCAAATGCTGTTTTGAATTGTGTCTTATTATTTTAAAAGAACATTAAAATCTGATTCATTTTCATTTGTCAAGCTTCTTAAATTATTCTAGTTGTCCCCTTTCCTAAATATATGTTAGTTTATAAAAAGGTGTTTGAAATATAGTCTTTTGGTACTTGTAAATTTCTCTCTAAGCATTACCATATTCTAGACCATGAACAGTACCAAATGGCAACTCTCTTAATTTAAGCAGTGTGAAGTAATGGGACAGATCTTATTCTAGGTGTTAGTAAATCTGGGTTCCGAATTCTGCTCTGATAGTCATAAATAATCAATCCTTGAGCTAAGAGATCATTAAAAAATGTAGAGAGGTTAAATACACAATACACATAGAAGTTAACCTGAGTAATGGAGTGCGATGTACTCGTTCTGTCAGTAAAGCTTATTAAAATTAAAAGGGTTAAAAAATGAAGAGGATTATAAGGAAATACAATAAGAATTTCAGTATTTTGTTTAGAGTAAGATACAATAAGATAAAAGCTGTGCAAATCATACTTAAAGATTAAAATTTTTGATGTGAACTCAAGTTCTCAATTCCATAGTTATTCAGAGATCATCAGTGTCTAAATATACTAATTTTTAAAAATTCAATACTAATTGCAGCCTTTGATGTTATAATCATGGAACAAGGAAAACCCATTTAACTGTCCAAACAACTTGCTGTTCTATAGTCCAATGACATTTTCTTTGTTTCAAAGTTCCTTTAAAAAATAGTAGCTTTGCCTGAAATCACTTGGACATTTGTCAGAATGTACTCCTGGGAAAAACACAGCCCAAATTTAGATACCTGGAAACCATCCAGTTACACCAGTGCTGCAAACCTGCCTTACAAGGATTACTGCTAAGACCTTGTATTTTAAAATTAAAGGGAACTTCACGTTAAATGCATTGAAGTATCTATTTGCATAAAATCAGTCACTTATATTTGGGGTTTCCTTTAAAACAAGTGAGGAATGATTGTGCCATACAGGAGCATTTCAGCACAATAGGTTCAGCGAGAGAGTTCAAATCAATAGGGACTAATTTAAAGAAGACTAATTTAAAGATAAAGGATACTGCTTTACAATATAAAACAGGTGGGCTTTTTGGAGAATATTTTTCTCCATGTTTTTGGAGGATGAATCCAAATATAATGATTTTTATTCTTTATAAGAGTCTCCATTAAGTTGATTTAATTCTGACATCAAACCACTAAGAGAGAGACTAGATATCATCCTTGAGATCATTCTAAATCCTATGTGTCTTAATATTCACATGCCTGGATGCAATAGAACAAACTTTATCATATTTCAAGTTGTGTTTATTGTACAAGAATCATTTAATGTATTATTATATTTAGAATACATAGTAAAAATAAATCCTTGAGCCGACACTGCTATTAAATTAGAGATCAATTATACTCTTTTTTTTAAACTAACATATAATGTATTATTTGTTTCAGGGGTACAGGTCTGTGATTCATCAGTCTTACACAATTCACAGCACTCACTATAGGACATACCCTCCCCAATGTCCATCACCCAGCCACCCCATCCCTCCCACCCCCCTCCACTC
>NW_028035146.1:0-532 GCF_054177405.1 Leptonychotes weddellii | reverse complement strand
TGTGTTTGGACCTCAGGCACAGAAAGTCCCATTAAACATAATCAATCCTTGGGCGCCTGGGTGGCTCAGTTGGTTAAGCGACTGCCTTCGGCTCAGGTCATGATCCTGGAGTCCCGGGATCGAGTCCCGCATCGGGCTCCCTGCTCGGCAGGGAGTCTGCTTCTCCCTCTGACCCTCCCCCCTCTCCTGCTCTCTCTCTCTCTCATTCTCTCTCTCAAATAAATAAATAAAATCTTTAAAAAAAAAATTAAAAAAAAATGATGTTGAGCCTCTTTTCATGTGCCTTTTTGCCATTTGTATGGCTTCTTTCATGTAGTTTTGTCACATCAAAGTTTATTCCTCAATGTATTTATAATTTGTTTTTTTTTTTTTTTTTAACTTTACAAAAAGGCTGTTCTAATGATGTAACCTTTTTGGACTTCTTCTTTTAAATTTTTTTTTAAAAGATATTTATTTATTTATTTATTTATTTTAATGATTTTATTTATTTATTTGACAGAGAGACACACAGTGAGAGAGGGAACACAAGCAG
>NW_028035145.1:0-532 GCF_054177405.1 Leptonychotes weddellii | reverse complement strand
TTAAAATCTCTTAGTATAGGTCAGTATTTGTGTATTTCTCCTCATGTTCTGTGGTTTTTGCTGTTTAAATTGTGATGCGATATTATATGATATGTAGAATATTGTGGCTCTTAGATTATTCTTGTGTAATACATTTTTTTATCCTTATAAAGTATCTCTCTTTAACCCGTTTATGGCTTTTTGTCCTAAATTCAACTTGCTTGTATATTAAAATTGAAGCCCTGCTTTTTCTTTCCATTGGTCTCATCCACCTTGGCCCATCTTTTCATTTGCAAACTGAGTCAATTCGTTTTTTTGTTTGTTTTTTAAATGTTTTATTTATTTATTCATGAGAGTCAGAGAGAGAGAGAGAGGAAGAGGCAGAGGGAGAAGCAGGCTCCCCGCCTAGCAGGGAGCCCGATGCGGGACTCCATCCCAGAACACTGGGATCATGACCTGAGCCGAAGGCAGACGCTTAACCATCTGAGCCACCCAGGCGCCCTGAGTCAATTCGTTCTAACATGTCTCTTATATTCCCAGAAAATAGTTGGGT
>NW_028035144.1:0-532 GCF_054177405.1 Leptonychotes weddellii | reverse complement strand
GTGATCACTGCTTTGTAATATAGCTTGAAATCGGGCAACGTGATGCCCCCAGCTTTGTTCTTTCTTTTTCAACATTTCCTTAGTGATTCAGGGTCTTTTCTGATTCCATACAAATTTTAAGATTGTTTGTTCCAGCACTTTGAAAAATGTCATTGGAATTTTGATCGGGATGGCATTGAAGGTATAGATTGCTCTGGCCAGCATAGACATTTTGACAATGCTTATTCTTCCAATCCATGAGCATGGAATGTTTTTCCATCTTTTTGTGTCTTCTTCAATTTCTTTCATAAGTGTTCTGTAGTTCCTACAGTATAGATTCTTTACCTCTTTGGCTAGGTTTATAGGATCCAACAATACATTAAAGGGATCATCCATCACGACCAAGTGGGATTTATCCCCGGTATGCAAGGGTGGTTCAACATTCACAAATCAATCAGTGTGATAGAATACATTAATAAGAGGAGAGAGAAGAACCATATGGTCCTCTCAATTGATGCAGAAAAAGCATTTGACAAAATACAGCATCCTTTCC
>NW_028035143.1:0-532 GCF_054177405.1 Leptonychotes weddellii | reverse complement strand
TTCATTGCAACACTATTCACAGTAGCTGAGATATGGAAACAACCTAAACGTCCACTGAAAGACGAATGGTTGAGGAAAATGTAGCACATACATATAATGGAACACTATTAAGAGGACAGATTTCATATGCAGTGTTAATAAAGTAAAAAAAGATAAAAGAAAATGAAAAATGTTATCACAGTCAAAACCAAAACAAACACCACACTGAGATGCCACTTCACATACAGTAGACTGGCTGAAATATTAAAGACTTCGCAAACTAAGTGTTGTTGAGGATGGGGGGCAACTGGGAACTCTCGTACATCGCTAGTGAGAAAGTACAATTAAAACTACTTTGGAAAACAGTGTAGCCTGTTTTTCAAAAAATTAAATGTGTGCCTCCTTAGTGATCCCCTCACTGCACTCCTGAGTGGAACTCTACCCAAGAGAAATGAAAGCACATGCCCGCTTGTAAGACTCCTGCCCAAAAGTTCCTGGCAGGTGTATTTGTATTCGCCCAGAGTTGGAAACAACATAAATGTCCATAAATGAG
>NW_028035142.1:0-532 GCF_054177405.1 Leptonychotes weddellii | reverse complement strand
TTTTTTTTTAAAGATTTTATTTATTTATTTGAGAGAGAGAGAATGAGAGACAGAGAACATGAGAGGGAGGAGGGTCAGAGGGAGAAGCAGACTCCCTGCCGAGCTGGGAGCCCGATGCGGGACTCGATCCCGGGACTCCAGGATCATGACCTGAGCCGAAGGCAGTCGCTTAACCGACTGAGCCACCCAGGCGCCCCCAATAAATAAAATCTTTAAAAAAAAAAATCAAGCTTTTGTATTTTCAATTAAATACAGATATTAAATCTAGAAAATATGTATTTTTTCATAATATATTCATATATATGCACACACATATGTTTTAGGCAAAGCTACCTATAAATTTTATAAAACTTTTGGAGAAATAAAATGTTATAATTTTTTGTCCAATCACAGTAGCTTTGTACTACTACAAAGACTAAGACTCTGTCTTCCTTTCAAAACTGTAACATCTCTGAGAGCTAAGATAACTTTTTAGGCATAAAATTCTCATCTGCATGTTTATCTGAGTGAATGGCATAGCCTACTACAATTA
>NW_028035141.1:0-532 GCF_054177405.1 Leptonychotes weddellii | reverse complement strand
TTCATATTTCTTTTGGGCTCCAAGGTGGCTGTTGGACTCCATGACCTTCATGTTCCTCCAAGTCAGTGCTTCCAAATCTTTACTCTCAAATCCGTTTCTTCTCCTACAGTCACTCTTCACTGCTGAGTCGTTAACCCTCATCTTCCCAGCGGGAAACCTGGGGGTCACCTTCAATACCTTTTCTCCTTCCCTGCTCTTATCCATGCAATTCACCACAGGGTTTTCCAATATTCTGAAATATTTCTCAAATGCATCCCCTTTTCTCCATCCTTTCTGTCACTTCTTTTTAAAAAACATTTTTTTGTGGGGTGAACAAATTTTTTTTTTTTTAAGATTTACTTATTTGAGAGAGAGAGAGGGAGAACAGGGGGAGGGGCTGAGGGAGAGAGAGAATCTCAAGCAGACTCCCAGATGCCCATGAAACCCAACACAGGGTTCAATCCCACGACCCCAAGATCATGACCTGAACCAAAATCAATAGTCAGACGCTCAACCAACTGAGCCATCTGGTGCTCGTCTGTCGCTTCTTTAG
>NW_028035140.1:0-532 GCF_054177405.1 Leptonychotes weddellii | reverse complement strand
TTTCATGTTTTCATACCACACAGATCCTAATAGCTTCAAACAATGTTCTCTTCTTGGTTTAAATAGTGTATGAAGGTAATTAAATAGCAAAATCAGGTATTTTGATGCAGATCAAAAACAATTGACCGGGGCGCCTGGGTGGCTCAGTTGGTTAAGCGACTGCCTTCAGCTCAGGTCATGATCCTGGAGTCCCTGGATCAAGTCCCGCATTGGGCTCCCTGCTCGGCAGGGAGCCTGCTTCTCCCTCTGACCCTCCCGCCTCTCGTGTGCTCTCTGTCTCTCTCATTCTCTCTGTCTCAAATAAATAAATAAAATCTTTAAAAAAAAAAAAAAAAAACAATTGACCTCTCACAGACTTTCTTTTTAAACATGTAGTTTGGCTTGCCTAACAATCACCAAAATATTTGAGTAGCGCAGGAATTACAGTAGTAGATTTGACCATTATCTTTGATATAAACCAATTAGTTCATATTTTTCCCTTATTGGTTTTCTTGGCAACATCAAGAAAGAATTGCCTTTTTGTTTACTAAAC
>NW_028035139.1:0-532 GCF_054177405.1 Leptonychotes weddellii | reverse complement strand
TTTTTTTTAAAGATTTTATTTATTTATTTGACAGAGACAGAGACAGCGAGAGCAGGAACACAAGCAGGGGGAGTGGGAGAGGGAGAAGCAGGCTTCCTGCTGAGCCGGGAGCCCGATGTGGGACTCGATCCCAGGACCCTGGGATCATGACCTGAGCCGAAGGCAGTCGCTTAACCAACTGAGCCACCCAGGCGCCCCGACATGATTATCTTTTTAACAAAATTTCAAAAATATGTTCTATATGATGAAAGTAATATTTTGAAAACAGTCTTCCTTATATGCTTAAGGTGTTTCTGTTGCAACTCTTCTAGGTGTTCACTCCAAAATTATTATTTTTTTTTTTATTACTGAGATATGGACTTGAATATTGGCCCTAGCTGGCCTCATTTTGTTCCTCTGTAAAATCAGTAGGTTGAACTCATATAAGATTTCTTAAAATGAGAAATATAAAAAAATCTTATGTCTATGGCTTTTGCTATAAGCTTTAAGAGTATTTGTGTAATATCTTAGTTTTTGTTAGTCACCACTCATA